>NC_047111.1:9799854-10098457 GCF_902500255.1 Thalassophryne amazonica | reverse complement strand
GGGGCGTGCTTATTGTTTTCCTTGTGTGTTTGGTGCATGCTTATTGTTTCCTTGTGTTTCCCAAGTGTGTTTGGTGTGTGCTTATTTTTTTACGAGTGTGTTTGGTGCTCCCCTTTTTTTTACCCAAGTGTGTTTGGTGCGTGCTTATCTTGTGTGTTTGGTGCATGCTTAGTTTTTTCCTTGTGTGTTTGGTGCATTCTTATTTTTTTCCTTGTGTGTTTGGTGCATGCTTGTTTTTTTTTTTTTAGAGTGTGTTTGGTGTGTGCTTATTTTTTTCAGAGTGTGTTTGGTGCATGCTTATTTTTTTCCTTGTGTGTTTGGTGCATGCTTGTTGTTTTTCAGAGTGTGTTTGGTGAGTGCTTATTTTTTTTCCGAGTGTGTTTGGTGAGTGGCTATTTTTTTCCTTGTGTGTTTGGGGCGTGCTTATTTTTTTCCGAGTGTGTTTGGTGTGTGCATATTTTTTTCCCCAAGTGAGTTTGGTGTGTGCTTATTTTTTTCAGAGTGTGTTTGGTGCGTGCTTATTTTTTCCCTGTGTTTGGTGTGTGCTCATTTTTTTCAATTGTGTTTGGTGCATGCTTATTTTTTTCCTTGTGTGTTTGGTGCGTGCTTATTTTTTCCCTGTGTTTGTTGTGTGCTCATTTTTTTCAATTGTGTTTGGTGCATGCTTATTTTTTTAAGAGTGTGTTTGGTGTTCCCCTTTTTTTTACCCGAGTGTGCTTGGTGCGTGCTTATTTTTTTCCTTGTGTGCTTGGTGCGTGCTTATTTTTTCCCTGTGTTTGGTGTGTGCTCATTTTTTTCAATTGTGTTTGGTGCATGCTTATTTTTTTTCCGAGTGTGTTTGGTGCATGCTTATTTTTTTAAGAGTGTGTTTGGTGTTCCCCTTTTTTTTACCCGAGTGTGTTTGGTGCGTGCTTAATTTTTTTTCCAAGTGTGTTTGGTGCGTGGTTATTTTTTCTTTGTGTGTTTGGGGCATGCTTATTTTTTCTCTGAGTGTGTTTGGTGCATGCTTAGTTTTTTTCCTTGTGTGTTTGGTGCATGCTTATTTTTTCCCTGTGTTTGGTGTGTGCTCATTTTTTTCAAGTGTGTTTGGTGCGTGCTTATTTTTTTAAGAGTTTGTTTGGTGCTCCCCTTTTTTTTAACCCGATTGTGTTTGGTGCGTGCTTATTTTTTTTACGAGTGTGTTTGGTGCTCTCCTTTTTTTTACTCGAGTGTGTTTGGTGCGTGCTTATTTTTTTCCTTGTGTGTTTGGTGCGTGCTTATTTTTTTCCGAGTGTGCTTGGTGCGTGCTTATTTTTTTCCTTGTGTGTTTGGTGCGTCTTTATTTTTTTCCTTGTGTGTTTGGTGTGTGCTTATTTTTTTCAGTGTCTTTGGTGCATGCTTATTTTTTCCTTGTGTGTTTGGTGCGTCTTTATTTTTTTCCTTGTGTGTTTGGTGTGTGCTTATTTTTTTCAGTGTCTTTGGTGCATGCTTATTTTTTCCTTGTGTGTTTGGTGCTCCCATTTTTTTTTACCCGAGTGTGTTTGCTGCGTGCTTATTTTTTTCCTTGTGTGTTTGGGGCGTGCTTATTGTTTTCCTTGTGTGTTTGGGGCGTGCTTATTGTTTTCCTTGTGTGTTTGGTGCATGCTTATTTTTTCAGAGTGTGTTTGATGCGTACTTATTTTTTTCTTTGTGTGTTTGGTGTGTGCTTATTTTTTTCCCAAGTGTGTTTGGTGCTCCCCTTTTTTTAACCAAGTGTGTTTGGTGCGTGCTTATCTTGTGTGTTTGGTGCATTCTTATTTTTTTCCTTGTGTGTTTGGTGCATTCTTATTTTTTTCCTTGTGTGTTTGGTGCATGCTTGTTTTTTTTCCTTGTGTGTTTGGTGTGTGCTTGTTTTTTTCCTGAGTGTGTTTGGCGCGTGCTTGTTTTTTTCTGAGTGTGTTTGGTGCGTGATTATTTTTTTCCTTGTGTGTTTGATGCACCTAAGTGTGTTTGGTGCGTGCTTATTTTTTTCCTTGTGTGTTTGGTGCGTGTCTATTTTTTTCCTTCTGTGCTTGGTGTGTGCTTATTTTTTTCCTTCTGTGCTTGGTGTGTGCTTATTTTTTTCCCGAGTGTGTTTTGTGTGTGCTTATTTTTTTCAGAGTGTGTTTGGTGCGTGCTTATTTTTTTCCCGAGTGTGTTTTGTGTGTGCTTATTTTTACCCGAGTGTGTTTGGTGCGTGCTTATTTTTTTATGAGTGTGTTGGGTGTTCCCCTTTTTTTTACCCGAGTGTGTTTGGTGCGTGCTTATTTTTTTCCTTGTGTGTTTGGTGCGTGCTTATTGTTATACGAGTGTGTTTGGTGCATGTTTTTTTTTTTCCTTGTGTGTTTGGTGCATGCTTATTTTTTTCTGAATGCGTTTGGTGCATGCTTATTTTTTTTCCGAGTGTGTTTGGTGCGTGGTTATTTTTTTCCAAGTGTCTTTGGTGCGTGGTTATTTTTTTCCGAGTGTGTTTGGTGTGTGCTTATTTTTTCCTTGTATGTTTGGTGCATGCTTATTGTTATACGAGTGTGTTTGATGCTCCCCTTTTTTTTTTACCCGAGTGTGTTTGGTGCGTGATTATTTTTTTCCTTGTGTGTTTGGTGCATGCTTATTTTTATACGAGTGTGTTTGATGCTCCCCTTTCTTTTTTTTTTACCCGAGTGTGTTTGGTGCTTGATTATTTTTTCCTTGTGTGTTTGGTGCATGCTTATTTTTTTCCGAGTGTGCTTGGTGCGTGCTTATTTTTTTCCTTGTTTGTTTGGGCATGCTTATTTTTTTCTGAGTGTGTTTGGTGCTGCGTGCTTATTTTTTCAGTGTGTTTGGTGTGTGCTTATTTTTTTCCTTGTGTGTTTGGTGTGTGCTTATTTTTTTTACGAATGTGTTTGGTGCTCCCCTTTTTTTACCCAAGTGTGTTTGGTGCGTGCTAATCTTGTGTGTTTGGTGCATGCTTAGTTTTTTCCTTGTGTGTTTAGTGCATTCTTATTTTTTTCCTTGTGTGTTTGGTGCATGCTTATTTTTTTCCTTGTGTGTTTGGTGCGTGCTTATTTTTTTTCGAGTGTGTTTTGTGCGTGATTATTTTTTTCCCAGTATGTTTGGGGGCATGCTTATTTTTTTCCGAGCATGTTTGGTGCGTGCTTATTTTTTTCTGAGTGTGCTTGGTGTGTGTTTATTTTTTTCACGTGACGACCAGTGCTCCCCCTGCCCGCTTGAACTTGATTTCTGCTCATGTGAAGTTGATTTCTGCTCACACAAAGCTTATTTCTGCTTGTGCAAAGTTGATTTATTTATTTTTTTCTTTTCTTTTTAGGGAACCCAACATATAGCACAGAACAGTTTAAACATTATTTCAGTTTACAAAAATTGCTACATGTCAAAACCCACCCACCCACCCACCTCCTCCCACTAAAGGCCAAATAGACACCCATCGCAAAAAACCCCCCCAAAAAACCAAAACATCATCCATTCTAATCATCCTCCAAAACGTATATAATATTCAGTGAGTTTATATATTGTAAAAAAGGATCCCAGGTGTTACAGAAAGTTTTAACAGAGCCATTAATTGAAAACCTCAGCTTCTCTAATTTAAGGTTGTAAAGTACTTCACAAACCCAGCGGGCATGTGAAGGGGCATGGGGCAATTTCCAATTCAAAAGAATCAGCCTCCGGGCCCGAAGCGTAGTGAACGCCGGGGCCCGTTTAAGTGCTTTTGGCAGGCCCAAAATAGGGGGAATACCAAAGATTGGTGAAATGGAATTGGGGGTAATAGTGCAGTGATAGGCCCAACTTAGCACATCAAAAACGTATGTCCAAAATGGTCCCAGCTTGGAACATAGCCAAAACATGTGTGTGTGATTTGCTGGTGTCATATTGCATTTGTCACAAGTATCGCTAACAGAGTGAAACATTTTTGCCAATCTCACCTTTGTATAATGAACCCTAAAAAAGACCTTGCATTGAATCAATCTATGAGGGGGAACAAATAGATGATGCATGAATAAGAGACAAAGCAGATTTCCACTGTTGCTCAGTAAGTGTAATATTAAGGCTTTCCTCCCATACATTCTTGATTGCATTGAGGGACGCTGAAGATGCTGACCAGATTGACTTATATAAAACCGAGATACATCCTTTAGCTATTGGATCTGTAGAGAGTAGGGCTTCTAACAAGGTTTCTGGAGGACGGTTTGGAAAATGTGCGAACATTTTTTTTAACAAAGACACTGATCTGAAAAAAATTGAAAAAATGACTATTTGGGAGGTTATAAGTAGTAGACAGCTGTTCGAATGATGAAAATATATTGCCTATGTATAAGTCATTCACTGAATTTATACCATTACTGTGCCAGGCCCGGAATGCTGGATCAGTTCTAGATGGTTCAAAGACACAATTTCTGTTTACAGAAGTTAGAACAGAGGGGCCTACAAGCCCGAATTGTTTCCTTAATTGGTTCCAGATTTTTAAGGAGGTCAACACTACCGGACAGCCAACCAACCGCGAGAGTGGAAGTGGAAGTTGAGAACACAAAATCGAGCGCAAAGAAAATGGGCATGAGCTCTTCTCCAAATGTACCAAACCAGGCACTTGATCTTTCTCATCGCACATCCAAAACAAAAGCTTCTGCACATTGGCTGCCCAGTAGTAATATCAAAAAACGGGCAAGGCAAACCCCCTTTGTCCGTTGGAGACTGCAAAACCGACTTTCGAATTCTGGCTGGCTTGCCTCCCCAGAGAAAGGCTGAAATCAGTCTATCCAACTTATCGAAAAAAGATTTATTAAGAAGAATAGGAAGATGCTGAAATAAATAAAGAAATCTTGGGAGGGTCACCATCTTGACCAAATTTATACGACCCACAAGTGAGAGCGGCAGAGACAACCAGCATGTGAAGTCTCGCTCAGTCTTGTCAATCAAAGGGACAAAGTTGGTATGAAACAGATCAGAAAGAGAAGCAGAAATTTGGATCCCCAAGTATCGAAAGCCACTGATTGACCATCGAAATGGGACTATGGTGGGAGAGATGGCTTTAGCAGAATCATTAATAGGGAACAGCTCACTTTTTGATAATTAAGTTTATAGCCTGATACTCTACTATATGCATTTAAAATGTTCACAATTGTGGGAAAAGAGGTAGTAGGATCTGAAACATAAAGGAGAAGGTCATCTGCATATAAAGAAACTTTATGAACAGTACCTAGCCGATTTATACCCTTAAATTTGGCTTCTGAATGCAACCAGAGAGCTAAAGGTACAATCACTAAAATAAATAACAAGGGGGAAAGTGGACAACCCTGCCTTGTACCGCGACCTAGAGGAAAATAAGGTGATAAAGTGTCATTCGTCCGAACTGAAGCCTTTGGGGAGGAGTACAACAACTTAACCCAGTCCACAAAAGCCCCGCCAAGTCCAAATCTGGCCAATACATTGTACAGGAACCTCCATTCGACCCTGTCGAAGGCCTTTTCAGCGTCAAGGGCCACAATAAACTCTGATGTTACAGAGTCAGGAGAAGTTATAATATTAAAAAGACGTCTAGTATTAGATGATGATTGGCGACCTGGCATAAAGCCTGTCTGATCCAGTCCAATAATGTTTAGCAGCACATGTTGTAGTCGAGTGGCAAGAATCTTGGAAAGGATTTTTAAATCTATATTTAAAAGCGATATAGGCCTATAACTGCCGCAAAGCAGGGGGTCTTGGTCCTTCTTAAGAATCAGAGAAATAGTGGCCTCAGACAGAGTGTCTGGAGCAAACGCTTCATTATACATATCCTTTAAAGTGGGACTGAGTAAAGTGGAAAAGGCCTTATAGTATTCAGTAGACAAACCATTGGGTCCAGGGGACTTGCTGCCCTGAAGTGCAGCAGTAGCCCCCTGGACCTCCGCCACTGTGATAGGGGCTCCCAGACCTCCCACTGCCTCATTGCTAATGCAAGGGAAATCAATGTTATCTAATATATCATCAGGAGAATACGGAGCATCCGAAGTATAAAGAGTTGCATAAAACTCTGCAAAAGTATTGTTTATCTCCACCGGATCTGTCAGGGTTTCGCCTGAGTTAGACTTTATTGCTGGAATCAGTCGAGAGGACGCCTCATCCCTAGCTTGATGAGAAAGGAGTTTTCCAGCCCTGTCACCAGATTGAATGAATGAATGAATGAAAACTGTTTATTTCGAACATTTGATACAACAACAAATACAAGATAGATCAGTGAAAACAACAACAAAAAAGTTCCTACTGTGTACCCAACATGTCCGAAAAGGCGTAGGGTGAAGCATCAGCTTATTTATCCCTACCCCTTCTTCCCCACAACCAGTAATATATATATATATATATATATATATATATATATATATATATATATACATATACACACTCAACAAAAATATAAACGCAACACTTTTGGTTTTGCTCCCATTTTGTATGAGATGAACTCAAAGATCTAAAACTTTTTCCACATACACAATATCACCATTTCCCTCAAATATTGTTCACAAACCAGTCGAAATCTGTGATAGTGAGCACTTCTCCTTTGCTGAGATAATCCATCCCACCTCACAGGTGTGCCATATCAAGATGCTGATTAGACACCATGATTAGTGCACAGGTGTGCCTTAGACTGCCCACAACAAAAGGCCACTCTGAAAGGTGCAGTTTTGTTTTATTGGGGGGGGATACCAGTCAGTATCTGGTGTGACCACCATCTGCCTCATGCAGTGCAACACATCTCCTTCGCATCATCCGTGAAGAGAACACCTCTCCAACGTGCCAAACGGCAGCGAATGTGAGCATTTGCCCACTCAAGTCGGTTACGACGATGAACTGGAGTCAGGTCGAGACCCCGATGAGGACGACGAGCATGCAGATGAGCTTCCCTGAGACGGTTTCTGACAATTTGTGCAGAAATTCTTTGGTTATGCAAACCGATTGTTCCAGCAGCTGTCCGAGTGGCTGGTCTCAGACGATCTTGGAGGTGAACATGCTGGATGTGGAGGTCCTGGGCTGGTGTGGTTACACGTGGTCTGCGGTTGTGAGGCTGGTTGGATGTACTGACAAATTCTCTGAAACACCTTTGGAGACGGCTTATGGTAGAGAAATGAACATTCAATACACGAGCAACAGCTCTGGTTGACATTCCTGCTGTCAGCATGCCAATTGCACGCTCCATCAAATCTTGCAACATCTGTGGCATTGTGCTGTGTGATAAAACTGCACCTTTCAGAGTGGCCTTTTATTGTGGGAAGTCTAAGGCACACCTGTGTACTAATCATGGTGTCTAATCAGCATCTTGATATGGCACACCTGTGAGGTGGGATGGATTATCTCAGCAAAGGAGAAGTGCTCACTATCACAGATTTTGACTGGTTTGTGAACAATATTTGAAGGAAATGGTGATATTGTGTATGTGGAAAAAGTTTTAGATCTTTGAGTTCATCTCATACAAAATGGGAGCAAAACCAAAAGTGTTGCGTTTATATTTTTGTTGAGTGTGTATATATATATATATATATATATATATATATATATATATATATACACATATATATATATATATATATACATATATATACACATATATATATATACATATATATACACAAACATAAATATACACCTACACATACCTACTTACATACAAAATACTATATATTTACAAGCCGAAGCAAAAAACAAAAACACCCTAACCCTCATTACCCTTCCTCCTCCCTATACCTAGAAAAAAACATATTTTTGTACCGCTGTTTGAACTGGTTCATGCAAAGACGTATCGTTATCTTTGGCTGCTTTCAGTGATGCCGGTATTTGGTTAGACTCTTTCTCTCCAATTGTTCTGTCTGAGTTATTTTCATTAGTTACTTCATCCAAACCATCAACATGTCTATTAGACCCCATTCCTACCAGGCTGCTCAAGGAAGCCCTACCATTATTTAATGCTTCGATCTTAAATATGATCAATCTATTTTTATTAGTTGGCTATGTACCACAGGCTTTTAAGGTGACAGTAATTAAACCATTACTTAAAAAGCCATCACTTGACCCAGCTATCTTAGCTAATTATAGGCCAATCTCCAACCTTCCTTTTCTCTCAAAAATTCTTGAAAGGCTAGTTGTAAAACAGCTAACTGATCATCTGCAGAGGAATGGTCTATTTGAAGAGTTTCAGTCAGGTTTTAGAATTCATCATAGTAAAGAAACAGCATTAGTGAAGGTTACAAATGATCTTCTTATGGCTTCAGACAGTGGACTCATCTCTATGCTTGTTCTGTTAGACCTCAGTGCTGCTTTTGATACTGTTGACCATAAAATTTTATTACAGAGATTAGAGCATGCCATAGGTATTAAAGCACTGCGCTGCGGTGGTTTGAATCATATTTATCTAATAGATTACAATTTGTTCATGTAAATGGGGAATCTTACCGTATACCGTTAAGCTCAAACAAATGGAACACACCTGTTCCACCTTAAGAGCATTAACGGTAATGTGACTCAGTCACCAACAGAGGGAGCCAAAGTGCTGAAAATAAAAACCCCTTTGGTAACAGAGAAAAAACGACTCATGCTGCTTTTCTTGTGCGCAGCTATGTGTAAACACACAACCAAAAGGTGCTTCAACTAAATTACGCCGGAGCTGACACAACAGACGCAGTAGTTATCTTTACCCGGGGAAACGGGGCTACAACTGTAACACAGGAAGCACAGCGACCCGTGCCACAGAGCTCCGCCGTGCACGTTCACCCATTACAGACCCACTCCTGCAGCTCCCGTTTAACCTCTTATCCGGTCGGAGTGTGACGCGAAGCCGTCGCTAGTCACACTCCACCACGACCCACGGATAAGGCAACAAACACAGGAACATGGCTGCAAAAGAGCTCAAATCAGTATTCAGTAATGGGTTCTCAGACACGCACCATCCGGGCGGAGAGCACCCGCAACTGATCCGGATAACTTCTGAACGTCTGTTGCCGCCTTCCCGGCGCGGTACCGTCTCTGCTACCGCTGGGTCCGTGATGTTTGGCCAGAGACTATTGTTATGTGTAGGACGCAGGGCGGAGAACCGACCAGCGTTTGAAGGACCCAGTATGAAATAAGCAGAGCACGGTACAAAGGATAACTGAATTTAATAAACATAACAGTGACGTGCAATATACAAACAAATGAGTGCGCGGTATGGCGTGGTGGAATGCCGGTGTGCTCCCAGCAGCACTACGGTCCGGAGCCAGAAACAGTTCGGACCCAAGGACCCCGCCGACACCCCCCAGGTGGCCGTGACAAACCGAGTCTGTGAAAGAAGAAACCATCATGTGAGTCCACACTCCACACACAGAGAGACCACTCAAAGGTGTACACAAACAGCAAACACTTCCTGGCTTAATTACCAATCAGCTTCCCACCCTGCAGGCATGGAACACCCAGTTCACATTATCACTGCAGTGGAAGCTGATTAAACGACTAACATAACAGCTCAATATGATAAGGTGTGAGGGACACCACATTTACTGACTGTACTTATGTTAGTCACAAAACCTAACGTACCTCAGGAAGTGTGCTGACGAGCGTGAGACCTCACCCCCTCCTCTTTCACAGACCATGCATCAAACCTGGACGGTCTCTGCATCCAAAATGATGAGATGGCTCTCAAGACTACGATCTCACCCGTCTGGTCACAAGGTCGGGTCTCTGGCAAATACACACTGTGTACTCCAGACCTAAATGCCACCATGCTCCAATCCGTGTAGATGCACCACAGCTGTGAGTCCTGACGAGCTGCACATGATCAGCCTCAGGTGATCAGGGTGAGGTCCTGATGACTCAGCCACACAGCCACTCAGTCCTAAATGCGTGCCACCTGGAAGGAAAAACAAAAGACAGAAACAGAAGACAGCCAGGCACCCCCAGCCTCACAACAGTTCCTAGGGTTTGTAAGAGTAGAATGGGAGGCAGAGCCTTCAGCTTTCAGGCTCCTCTCCTGTGTAACCAGCTCCCAGTTCGGATCAGGGAGACAGACACCCTCTCTACTTTTAAGATTAGGCTTAAAACTTTCCTTTTTGCTAAAGCTTATAGTTAGGGCTGGATCAGGTGACCCTGAACCATCCCTTAGTTATGCTGCTATAGACTTAGACTGCTGGGGGGTTCCCATGATGCACTGAGTGTTTCTTTCTCTTTTTGCTCTGTATGCACCACTCTGCATTTAATCATTAGTGATTGATCTCTGCTCCCCTCCACAGCATGTCTTTTTCCTGGTTCTCTCCCTCAGCCCCAACCAGTCCCAGCAGAAGACTGCCCCTCCCTGAGCCTAGTTCTGCTGGAGCTTTCTTCCTGTTAAAACGGAGTTTTTCCTTCCCACTGTCGCCAAGCGCTTGCTCACAGGGGGTCGTTTTGACCGTTGGGGTTTTTACGTAATTATTGTATGGCCTTGCCTTACAATATAAAGCGCCTTGGGGCAACTGTTTGTTGTGATTTGGCGCTATATAAATAAAATTGATTGATTGATTGATTGATTGATTGATTGATTGGACATTGCTTGAGCCCCACTCCCAATCTGTTCCACATCCTCACCCCACAGACAGAAATACAGAAACCTTTTAATGTTGTTCCCACTGATGCTTTAAATTAAATTTCCCCCTCAGACTGCAATCCCCTGATCTGTTAAAAAACATATTTTTAATATTTGCTGGAAGTAAATTGTTTATTGTTTTATACACGATTTGTACTGTTTGAAAATGAACCAAGTCTGTGAATTTTAAGATTTTGGATTGTAAAAATAGTGGATTTGTATGATCTCTATAGCCAGTATTATGAATAATTCTTATAGCTCTTTTCTGCATTACTGATAGTGATTGTGTTGTACCTTTATAAGTATTACCCCATACCTCTGCACAGTACTGTAAATATGGTAAAACCAGTGAGCAGTAAAGAATGCGGAGTGAGTTGTGGTCCAGAATATGTTTCGCTTTGTTTAGAACTGAAATGCTTCTTGACAGTTTACTTTGTATATGTTTTATATGAGTCTTCCAGTTTATCTTATCTATTATCACCCCCAGAAACTTATTTTCATGTACCCTTTCAATATCTACCCCCTCGACTTGTAACTGAACCTGTATGTCTATATTACAATAGCCAAATAACATGTATTTTGTTTTACTTACGTTTAATGATAATTTGTTTCTGTCAAACCATATTTTCAATTTTCCCATTTCTATACTGATCCTCCTCAGTAACTCCTGCAAATCCCCCCCTGAACAAAAAATGCTTGTGTCATCTGCAAATAATACTAATTTTAATATTTTGGAAACATTGACAATATCATTTATATAAATTAGAAACAGTTTTGGACCCAATACTGACCCCTGTGGGACACCACAAACATTGTCCAAGCATGATGATGTATATTCCCCCAACTTCACAAACTGTTTTCTGTTACTTAAGTAGCTTCTCACCCAGTGCAACAGCAACCCCCTAATCCCATACTGTTCAAGTTTATTGATTAATATGTCATGATTGATTGTATCAAAAGCCTTTTTTAGGTCTATAAATATTCCAACTGAATGTAATTTGTGGTCTATGGCGTTTGTAATCTCCTCAACTGATTCTACTAATGCAAGTGATGTTGAACTATGTGCTCTGAATCCATATTGACTATCAGTAAGTAATTTATATTTATTTATGAATTTGTCTAATCTATTATTGAATAACTTTTCTAATAATTTGGAAAATTGTGGAAGATTCATAAAAAGCACTGTCTGGACTTTAATAGTAAGGTTCTAACCTTTGTGGTGGAGGCGAGATCAAACTCTAACTGCAAAGAGATACGTTTATTATAAAGTATAGGATCCACGTTAATGGCATATTGATCATCAACCTTTTTGATATCCCTAAGAAGACCAATAATATAGGAAGCTTCAACATTCTTTCTATTAGAAATAAAGGAAATTAGTTGGCCCCTTATATAAGCCTTGGATGCCTCCCAAAGAATACCTTTGCTAGTACCAGGTAAATCGTTTAGTTCAAAAAATAATGAGATCTGAGATTGTATATATTCTTTATAATGCTCCTCTGCTAAAAGGACTGAACTGAACCTCCATATTTTCAGTGGACTGTGTCGAATAAACAGTGCCAGGTCAAGAGAAATCGGAGCATGGTCTGAAATTGCTATACTGTGATAGTCAGCCGTAACAATTTTTGAAAGTAGCCTAACATCCAAAAGAAAAAAATCTATATGGGAGTATGTGCGGTGAACATGTGGAAAAAAAAAAAGAAAATGCTCTACCTCCTGGGAATTTATGTCTCCAAGGATCTGTAAGGCCATACTGTAGTGAAAGCGTGAGCAAGGTTTTTGCCGAGCGAGTCAGTGGGACACTTTTAGTAGATGAACAATCCAGCACCGGGTCCTGCACAAAGTTGAAATCACCTCCCATAATTATATAATGGTTTTGAATTTCTGGAAAAGACACAAAAAGTTTTGTGACAAATGCACTATTGTCCCAGTTGGGACCATAAACGCATACAAAGAGAATGGGTATGTCCAGGAGCAATCCAGAAACAATCACGTATCTTTCATTTGGATCTGAAAAGATCTATTTGTTGTAAAAGGAATGCCTTTTCTGATAATTATAGTAGCGCCTCTTGCTTTAGTATTAAACGTAGAATGGTAAACCTCCCCAACCCAATTCTTTTTAAGTCGTACAACATCCTTATTACGCATATGTGTCTCCTGAATGAAATATATATCCCCTTTAAGCTGATTCAGGTGAGCCATCACTCGCCCCAATTTTGTAGCACTCTCCATCCCCTTCACATTCCAAGATACAAATCTAACCATACTGTATATGGGTCATACATCAGCGATGAGGTTTTATTAACACTAACTGGATGAACACAGTTGCGATCCTGGGCAACTGAAATGAACAAGGTAGATGAAAAAGGAACAAGGGGAGGGAAAAAACAGAAACAAAAACACACACACAAAAAAAAAAGAACCCTTGGCCTAACCTCCAAATATGTTTAAGAACAAAAGTGTCCATTGCACAAAGGTGTCCAAAACACCAACCTAAGGACTTCCATCTTTGATCCATATGGTCCCAAACTCCCACATCGTAAGGTGCTATATTTATGAGCATTCCACCATTACAATAAAAGTTCAAGTAGAATCAGGATATAAAAGTCTATATAATATGTGAACGTAAACTGAAAAATAACTCAAAATCCATTAGTAAATTAACCTGTAAACGTTGTCAGTATTTGTAAACAAAATAACACTGCAAACAAAACAAGTCGTATACGTACATAAAAATGTAAAGGTGTAAAAAATGACAGTTTTAATTACTAATAATCATTAGTTACAACCCAAACCATGCACGAATGGAAATAAAATAAGTCATTGTAAGCACACAGTGAAAATAAAAAATAAAAAGTAGAAGAAAAAGTAAATAATAAAAAAATAAATCTGAAAAGTGACAAAGGAAATTAGGAGAGAATGAGAAATACACACACACACACACACACACACACACACACACACACACACACACACACACACACACACACACACACACACACACACACACAAAAAAAAAAACAAAAACGAAAAGGGCCATCGAAAAATATTAGCCCTGGCACAATTAGCCAGCATGGTCATTAGCCATTAGCTTAATATATTAGCATGTTCATGGAGATCAGCAAGAAGCTAAACAAATCAGTTTATCACCGGCTATGTCTTGTCGCATTGTTCCCACGAATCAGCGAAGTCCGTGGCTTCTTTCACCGAAGGTAAAAACTTCCTCTTACCATCATCAATCACAACGAACAGTTTGGCCGGGTACCGTAAGGCAGGCTTGAGGTCCATATCGTGAACCCTCTTCATGACGCCTCGGTACGGTGTACGCTGCTCCAAAACCTCTGGGCTGTAGTCCTCCACGATATGGACAGGAACATCCTTGTATTTCAGCTTACCACGAAGTTTTCGGGACCCACGCACCACCATTTCCCGATCTCTGATCGTGTGCAGAGAATTCCTGCTCGCTTGCTTGAAACTTATGGGGGAGGTGCCAGGTTGGCACTGTCTCTGCTGTGACTGGCCATCTCTGGAGAGTGAGGTTTGACTGACAGCCCTCCTCTCCGACGCAGACATCAGTCTGACATAATGGCGTTAAGTGATTATTGCCTCATTTCTGCTTAAAACTTCACTCCAGTCATCATCATCTGTCTCAGCAACAGATCTCTGAAGCTTCTTTACAACAATCATTTCCACATAAATTCAGCATTATTTCATAATAAATTAATGAAAGTCCTAAAATCACCTCATGACACTCATCTGCAGACTGACTCTGTCCACCCAAACTGATCAAAGGGAATAATGCGATTATTAAATCACGTGCAAACCATGACGCCACCCTAACCCTAACTCCTTTACACTCCCCCTCCTGATCTGCACTTGCCCATCCCAAGAAACAATCAAACAAACAACCACCCCCCCCCACAAAAAAAATAGTAATGCAAGTACTGTGAGAACACCTTGAACCAAAAACATATCAGGTACCAACCAGTACTATATACACACAACCATCGTGAAGACAGTGAACAAGGGAAAAAAAAAATCACAATTACATAGGTCTGTATGTGTCACTGATACCCACAAATCCAGTCATTGACTATTCCCAAAGAATTAGAATGAGAAAGGGGAGCTAATCCTTCCAACACCCATAGGAAAACATGCCTTTTTACATGTTAAACAACTAGGTATCATATATTACACAGCACTAAAAAAAAAAACCCACATCATCTGTCATACTCTACTTGTGCACTCACATAGTCTCCCAAGTAAGAGAAATGGTCTCACTGCAAAAATAAACCAAAATAAAATACCATCACTCTCCTCAAAATCCCAGGACATAACAATTTCAATTTAATTTCAATTTAAATAGCTTATAATGTGCCAAATCACAGCAAAAGCCATCTCAAGGTGCCTTACATAAAACAATTCAAAATAAAATTTAAATAAATAATTAAAAATTAATTAAAAAAAAAATCAAATACATGATTAAAAACAGAAGTAAAAGAATAGAATGGAAGAAGAGAATGGAGATCCAGCAGCGTTTGGCGATCATACACCCGCAGTGCCTCTGAATCAAAAACAGCATAATTTAAAAACAATAAAATAACAAACAGACTGGAAAACAACAGACGAGCAGCCAGACACAACAGCACCATCTTAGCACTCAACTCATAACACTAGTGTCCAACAAAAACCTTCTGTTGCATTTGCTGAATTAGCCTCACAACAGGTCTAACGACTCTCCCATATCAGAGCAGGAAGCCTTGTGTTGAGACTGCCCCGCCTCAGAAAAGACCTCAGTATCTAAGGACTGTGACTCAAGTCCATGTTCAAAGGTCACAGGCATAAGGTCAGACTGGTCAGGAGGACAAACAACGTCAACAGATACAACAACCCAACAGCCATGTCAGGTAAGTCAGCAGTCAAAGGAACATCAAGTAAATTGGGATGGTCGTCCCCAGCAGAAGCAGGTAGTTGAGAGATCTATGAAACAGTCCTGTCCACAGGTTCACCATCAGGCAGTGTAACAGAACATGGAACATCACAGACCTGTAGTGAGTCATCCGTAGCTCTAGTGGTAGGATCACTCAGACAAGAACCATCATCATCCTTAGACACAGTCTGAACTGGCAGAAAGTTAACAGGCATTATGAGGTTCCTGTGGACCAGTTTCTCCTGATCCACAGCACTGTTCTTAATCCCGGTGTGAGTGTTATCATGCTTCTCCGCAACAGTGTAAATGCGATTCTCCCAACGATCAGCAAGTTTCCTTTTACCTCTTTCACTTTTATTGGCCAACAAGACTCCGTCTGCGACCTCAACCACAGCACCTTTGAACCTCTTGTAATAGTCTGTCTGTTTCTGCTGCTGTTTTGTGGCGGAGGCTTGAGCAGCTGTCACAGCCTCTGCTAGGTCATGTCTGAGACTCAGCACATAGTCGTCATAGTCCACAACCTAATCATCCATGAGAACAGACCCAAACATGACATCAACCAGCAACCTGGGAGTTCTGCCAAACATCACTTGAAATGGGGCAAAACCAGTGGTCTCATGCACTGTAGCATTGTAGGAGAAGGTGAGAGATCTCAGCAAAGATAAAGATAAACTTTATTGATCTCACAGAGGAGAAATTCGCATGTTACGTCAGCTCTTAAAAAACACACAAGGTGGGTGCAAGTAGAGGAAAATGTTTATCAAACAGCGTGTGCGAGGATAAGCAATAATAATAATACTTGTAACAGTACAAGACATAAGAAATGAGGTAGAAATAGAATATGTATGTGTGTATGTATATATATATATATATATATCAATCAATCAATCAATCAATTTTTTTTATATAGCGCCAAATCACAACAAACAGTTGCCCAAGGCGCTTTATATTGTAAGGCAAAGCCCTACAATAATTATGTAAAACCCCAACGGTCCAAAACGACCCCCTGTGAGCAAGCACTTGGCTACAGTGGGAAGGAAAAACTCCCTTTTAACAGGAAGAAACCTCCAGCAGAACCAGGCTCAGGGAGGGGCAGTCTTCTGCTGGGACTGGTTGGGGCTGAGGGAGAGAACCAGGAAAAAGACATGCTGTGGAGGGGAGCAGTGTATATATATATATATATATATATATATATATATATATATATATATATATATACGAGGGCTGTCAATAAAGTTACGGTCCTTTTTATTTTTTTCAAAACTATATGGATTTCATTCATATGTTTTTACGTCAGACATGCTTGAACCCTCGTGCGCATGCGTGAGTTTTTCCACGCCTGTCGGTGACGTCATTCGCCTGTGAGCACTCCTTGTGGGAGGAGTCGTCCAGCCCCTCGTCGGAATTCCTTTGTCTGAGAAGTTGCTGAGAGACTGGCGCGTTGTTTGATCAAAATTTTTTCTAAACCTGTGAGACACATCGAAGTGGACACGGTTCGAAAAATTAAGCTGGTTTTCAGTGAAAATTTTAACGGCTGATGAGAGATTTTGAGGTGATTCTGTCGCTTTAAGGACTTTTCACGGTGCGAGACGTCGTGCAGCGCTCTCAGGCGGCGTCATCAGCCTGTTCAAGCTGAAAACCTCCACATTTCAGGCTCTATTGATCCAGGACGTCGTGAGAGAACAGAGAAGTTTCAGAAGAAGTCGGTTTCAGCATTTTATCCGGATATTCCACTGTTAAAGGAGATTTTTTTTAATGAAAGACGTGCGGACGGATCCGCGCGTCGGGACGCAGCCGACGCGGTGCGGCGGCACAGGAAAAAACACCTCTGTTGAAAGCCTTAAGGACAAGTTGGAACATGTCCTGCCTGTTAAACAATTTCTCATATACTCACTCCACTGAAAGCCATCAAAAGCCGCCTGGATTTTACAAATGGTTATCAACATGTGTCTCACAGGTTTAGAAAAAATTTTGATCAAACAATGCGCCAGTCTCTCAGCAACTTCTCAGACAAAGGAATTCCGACGAGGGGCTGGACGACTCCTCCCACAAGGAGTGCTCACAGGCGAATGACGTCACTGACAGGCGTGGAAAAACTCACGCATGCGCACGAGGGTTCAAGCATGTCTGACGCAAAAACATATGAATGAAATCCATATAGTTTTTGAAAAAAATAAAAAGGACCGTTACTTTATTGACAGCCCTCGTATATATATATATATATATATATATATATATATATATATATATATATATATATATCAATCAATCAATCAATCAATTTTTTTATATAGCGCCAAATCACAACAAACAGTTGCCCCAAGGCGCTTTATATTGTAAGGCAAGGCCATACAATAATTATGTAAAACCCCAACGGTCAAACGACCCCCTGTGAGCAAGCACTTGGCTACAGTGGGAAGGAAAAACTCCCTTTTAACAGGAAGAAACCTCCAGCAGAACCAGGCTCAGGGAGGGGCAGTCTTCTGCTGGGACTGGTTGGGGCTGAGGGAGAGAACCAGGAAAAAGACATGCTGTGGAGGGGAGCAGAGATCGATCACTAATGATTAAATGCAGAGTGGTGCATACAGAGCAAAAAGAGAAAGAAACAGTGCATCATGGGATATATATACACACACATATACATACATATACATATACACCCATACAAGCATACACATATGCATATATATAAAAACATGATTGGGATTGAAAAGGAGATAGGAGCATCTTCTTTACAATATGTGAAATGGAGTTTAGATGTGGTAAGGTGACATTAGTGCAGGGATTTGTAAACCAGTTATTGCACATGATTTGTGGACATATTAATATTGCACGTGATTTGTGGACATATTAATATTGCACGTGATTTGTGGACATAATAATATTGCACGTGATTTGTGGACATAATAATATTGCACGTGATTTGTGGACATATTAATATTGCACGTGATTTGTGGACATAATAATATTGCACATGATTTGTGGACATATTAATATTGCACATGATTTGCGGACATAATAATATTGCATGTGACTTGTGGACATATTAATATTGCACGTGATTTGTGGATATATTATTGCATGTGGTTATTTCACAGTGTTATTGTACAGCCTGACAGCAGAAGGGAGAAACGACCTGTGGTATCTTTCCTTCTTGCACTGAGGGTGCCTCAGTCTGTCACTGAACGAGCTGCTCAGCTTCACTACAGTCCGGTGCAGAGGGTGAGAGGAGTTGTTCATGATGGATTTGAACTTGGTTAACATCCTCCTCTCATCCACCTCCTCCAGAGAGTCCAGAGGACAGCCCAGGACAGAACTGGACTTCCTGACCAGCTTGTTCAGTCTCTTTCTCTCCCGCTCTGTGCTGCCCGGGGCCCAACAGACAACAGCATAGAGGAGAGCAGAGGCTACAACAGAGTTGTAGAAGGTCTTAAGCAGAGGCCTGCTCACTCCAAAGGATCTCACTCTCCTCAGGAGGTGGAGGCGACTCTGACCTTTTTTGTACAGGGTGTCGTTATTGTGAGTCCAGTCCAGTTTGCTGTTGAGGTGAACACCCAGGTATCTGAAACTGTCCACAGTCTTTATGTTCTCCTCCTGGATGTTCACCGGTGGGTGAGGTGGTGGTTTCCTCCTGAAGTTGATTACCATCTCCTTCATCTTACTGGTGTTGATACACAAGTGGTTGTGCTCACACCAGTCCACGAAGTCTGTGATGACCGACCGGTACTCCAGCTCGTTCCCCTCAGACACGCAACCCACAATGGTGGAGTCATCAGAGAACTTCTGGAGGTGGCAGCTGTCTGTGTTGTAAGTGAAGTCTGAGGTGTAGAGGGTGAAGAGGAAAGGCGAGAGGACGGTGCCCTGGGGGCCCCGGTGCTGCAGCTTACCACCTCAGACTGACAGCCGCGCAGCCACACGTACTGCGGGTGGACAGTGAGGTAGTCGATGGTCCAGGCGGCGAGGTGTCCATCCACACCTGTGTCCTCCAGCTTCTCCCGCAGCAGCGCCAGCCTGAAGGTGTTGAAAGCACTGAAGAAATCAACGAACATGACTCTCACAGCGCTCCCGCTGGTCTCCAGGTGGGTGAGCACTCACTGCAGCAGGTAGATGACAGCGTCATCTACCCCGATGTTGGGCCTGTAGGCGAACTGCAGTGGGTCCAGCGTGTCGCTCACCACGGCGCGGAGGTGAGACAGGATGAGCCGTTCCATGGTCTTCATGAGGTGGGAGGTCAGGGCAACTGGTCTGTAGTGGGCCGGTTCCTTGGTGTGCGATGTTTTGGGAATCGGGACCACACAGGAGGTCTTCCACAGGGTGGGGACTACCCCTAGGCTGAGGCTCATGTTGAAGATGTGGCTGAGGACCTCACAGAGCTCATCTGCACAGGTCCTCAGCAGCCTCGGGGAGATCCCATCAGGTCCTGCTGCTTTCCTCTGCTTCAGCCGCAGGAGCTGGCCTCTCACCTCGGTTGGAGTTACAGTGGGGGGCGGGGGGGAGTGTGTGAGATGAAGTGGACTGGTGCTGAATACAGTCGCGGGGGAGGAGGGACGAAGTCCAGGGTGCAGTGGAGGTGACCAGGGGGTGGAAGGTGGGCGGTCAGAGGGACTGGAGGGCTGGCTGCTGGAAACATGTGGAGGGCAGGGAGCAGGCAGGGGAGCAGGCGTGGAGGAGCCAAAATGGTTAAAGTAGCTGTATAGCTCCTCTGCAAACCGAGAATCCCCATCTGCAGTCCTGCTGGCACCCTGCCCAAATCCGGAGGCGGTCTTGAGGCATCTCCACACGTCTCTGACGTTGTTCCGGGTCAGCTGCTCCTCCATCTTCCCTCCATACACCTTCTTGGCTGCACGGATCTTCCACTGGAGCTCCTGTTGGACTCTACAATGCTCCTCTCTGTCTCCCTAGTTGAAGGCCCACTTCTTCTGGTTCATCAGGACCTTCAGCTCGGGGGGTCACCCAGGGGTGGTTGTTGGGAAAGCACTGTACCCTCCGGGTGGGCACAGTGCTGTCCACATAGAAGTTCAGGTAGTCAGTGACACACTGGGTCAGGCTGTTGATGTCTTCACCATAAGAGTTCTGAAACACGCTCCAGTCTGTGGTTCTGAAACAGTCCCTCAGCCTCTCAGTGGCCTCTTCAGTCCAGAGTTTCACTGACCTTTTCTGCACTGGCTCTTTTCTCACCCTGGGTGTGTATTGGGGGAGCAGATAGACGAATTTGTGATCAGAGCATCCCAGTGGGGGGAGGGGGGTGGAGGTGTAAGCGTCCTCCACATTAGCGTAAAAAAGGTCCAGTATTGTATTGTCCCTGGTTTTACACGTGACGTACTGGGTGAACGTCAGGAGGGTGGCGGAGAGGGAGGCGTGATTAAAGTCCCCGGCGATGAGGAAGAGCACGCGGGGGTGTTGTGTCTGTAGCCGTGTGACTGTCCTGTGAATCTGCTCACAGGCAGCAGCAGTGTGCCTAGAGGGAGGAATATACGCGCAGAGCGTAATCACACTTCCAAACTCCTGTGGGAGATAATACGAACTCATGCTCACCGTGAGTAGCTCCACGTCCGAGGAGCAGATCTGGTCTTTGACGTGAGTATTAGTTGCGCTGCACCATCTCTCACTCACATAAATGGCGAGCCCCCCCTCTCTTTTTCCGCTCTCCGCCAGCGTCCTGTCCGCACGGATGAGTGTGAAGCTGTCCATGTTGATTAAAGACTCTGGTACATGTTCAATCAAGGCCATCTGTGTTTGGCTTTAGGGGGAAGGGCTCTGATCATATTGCCAAGTGTGCGATTGAATCTCTCTACAGCACCATTGCCCATTCGGTGGTAAGGTGTTGTATGTGACTTTTGAACATCAGCAACTTTGAGTATCTCCGCAATCAAGCTGCTTTCAAAGTTAGCACCTTGATCTGAGTATATCTGCTCAGGAAAGCCATAAACACAGAAAAAGTTGTCCCAGAGCTGTTGGGCAGCAACCTTGGCTGATAGGTTCAGACTCAGGTAGGCCTGCTCCAGTTTAGTAAAATGGTCAGTAACCATGAGCACATCAAGTGACTTGTTGGAGGAGTCTTCAGCAGACCAAAAGTCTATGCAGACTAGCTCAAGAGGTCTGGATGTGGCCACACTTTCAAGCTGTGCTCTGGCCTCAGGCTCAGGGGACTTGCCACACATACGATGGCGACAACACTTCACATAGTCCCTCACATCTCTATCCCATGCCAGAAGAACCTTTGTCTTGTCAGATATAATGTCCGTCTCTGACCCTGATGACCTGCCTCATCATGAACACCCTTAAGGACTTCACCTCTCAGTGCAGGGGGCACAACATAACGGTAGGTCTTTTTCATAGTAACGGGATCCTTCAAGACACGGTAGAGAACACCTGCCATGACTGTCAACTTATCCCAATGTGTGAGAAGTCTGAGAGCTTCAACAGGCTCATGTAAATGCTCCCGTCTTGATGGGCATCTCTGATGTTCCACAAACAGGAGAACACAACTCAAGCAAGGATCAGCATGTTGTACATCCATCAGATTGTCTCTCAGCAGAGGACGGACCTCCGACAGTTCAGGTGGCTGAACAGACTGAATGAGTTGAGGCAAGAGAAAGGCCTGAGGGGGCAGCTCGTATTGGTCCAAAGACTTTTCCAAAACAGCAGAAACAGCAGCTCTGCAGGCCACATTTCAGTGATGTTGTGTGCGTAACACATCTGGAGGCTCACAGGACTAGCGGAAAGCATCCTGCACACAGAGTCTAGAGCATTAGCTTCTTCCAGAAGTGCCCCATAGGGTACTTTGGTGAGGCGATGTAGCATACTCGGCTGCACAAAGGGCTTACAGCTCAGTGCGTGTGCTACCACATTCTCAGGACCGGGAATGTACTTGATTTCAAAGTCATAAGGAGCAAGCTTTGCAACCCATCTCTGTTCAAAGGCATCAAGCTTCGGCTTACTGAGAATGTAGGTCAAAGGGTTGTTATCAGTGCATACGGTGAACGGTAACCTCTCAAACAGTGACCAGAAACTCAAGCCTGTGTGCTGGATAACGTGACAGCGTAGTTCAGAGATTTGCTGGCAAAAGGCTATCAGTCGAGCACATCGTCACCATCTGCCAGTTGCGACAAAACAGCACCGAGGCCATTGGATGAAGCATCAACCAACAGCAGAAAAGGCTTACTGAAGTCTGGATGAGCCAGCGTGGCATGCTTCAACAAAGCCTGCTTGAGTGACCTGAAAGCTCCATTGCACCCTGGCGTCCATCATCAGAAGTCAACTTCCTGTTCTTCATGGGTGAGCTCTTTTTACCTTTGGCATGCTGTGGCTTTCTCATGCCTGATGTCAAGGCACAGATAGGCTTGCTGATGCTGGAGAAGCCCTCAAAGAACTGTTGGTAGAATCCAACCATACCAAGAAATGATCATACTTTGGCGGGAGAGGGGCTGTTGCTGCTCTCATCCATTAAATCCTTCTCAGTCAGATCAGTAATGGCATTGACCTTCTGTGGGTTGATGGAGATGCCATCTTTGGTCACAATGTGCCAGAGAAACTTAACAGAAGACCTCATGAAATGACACTTTTTAGGTGCTAACTTCAAGTTGTGTGCTCATAACCTCTCAAACACCATCTCAATCTTTGCAAAGGAAGCTGTCCATTGGGGCAAAAAAGAAGAATGTCATCCAGGTAACACAGGAGGCTTAAGAAGTTTTGGTCACCAAAAATGGACATCATCATCCTCATGAACGTGACAGAGCTGTTACAGAGTGATTGTGGAACCCTGTTGTACTCGTACAACCCAAAGGGAGAGATGAATGCAGTGAACTTCTTGTCCTTCTCATAGACTTCCACATTGTAGTATCCAGAGGTCAGATCCATAGTCGAGAAGAAAGCATTCGCTCCAAGAGAAGCCAAGGCATCAGCCTGGTGATGCAGGGAATGAGTATCCTGATGGTCCTCGCATTGAGCCAACAAAAATCTGTGCAAACCCGCAAATCGTTCTTCTTCCAGACCAAAAACCAGGGGCAATGCGTACTCACTTGCTGATTTGCGTATGATCTCCCAGTTCCTCCATTTCAGTCAAAGCCATCCTTAGCTTAATAATGGGAAGGAGACAGACGATGATATGGCAGTCTGAACGGTCTGCTGTCACTGAGCCTGATTCTGTGAACAAAGTCCTGGCTTTCCAAACTATTATGAGAAAAGATCGACTCATACTTGGCCATGAGTTCACCAGCATTGACTTCCAGAAGGGGGACAAGTCCTTGAGTCACTGTCGATGTCCTGCAGTCCAAGGTGACATAGCACTGAACCATTAGGCTGAGGTGGAGTAGAGTCAGTGTCAACAGTCAAGCTCTTTTCCCTAACAGTGTCCGTCTTGGTAACAGTCCTGGTCACATTGCAGTTCACATCATCTTTTTGTCATTTGCCTACAGGTAGTCAATGTCAAAGTCCTCAAGTGCTGTGAGGGAGACATGTCAACTAGCTTGCAGTTGCATCTGAGAGTCACTGGCTTATTGGAAGGATTAAAGACTCTCACTTGGAACCATCCATCACCCCATAACAGAGTCATGATCCATCCCACCATAACTGTCCTGGGCACTGTGAAGATAACGTGAAGGCAACTCATCGCTCAACCGGTACTGCATCACCGCTGAGGCCAAGGCTGGTGAAGTTTTTACGTTTCTCAGGCTTTTTGAACCACTAACTGCACTCCTGGTGCTTTGGTGTGAGGAATCACCAAAATTTTGATTTTGGGAGTAGGCCGGAGCAGCACCCATGTCTACGTCGTTGACCATGTTACGGGGTCGTGGCTAAGTCGAAGGCCACCACCAGGCCTGCAGAGTCGGCGGGGACCCCCCACCAGGCCCGCGGAGTCGGCGGAGACCGCCACCAGACTTGATGCGACGTGCGGGGACATTTTTGAGCAGAAAGTGCAGTTACAGAGGGAGATGGAGGTGGAAGCGTGCACATCGCACAGGTAAAACAGGAGTCTCTGGAGACAGACCGCAACATATTGTTGTCAATTCCTGCATTTCAAGGAAAAGCTTTTTTTTAACAGTTTTACAGAGTGCAAAGAATCTCAAAGGCAGTGGTGGGACACACGTCCATAATCCGATAACAGATAATTATCAAGATAATGTTTCATTATCGGATTATCTTTTTAGATAACTTTAAAAACCATTATTGGATAATTATCTTCCGATAATTGTCGTCGATAACGTAGCAAATGAAGCTGAAAACAGCAAGCATTTTTAAAACTTAAAATCAACTGAGACCTATCTGTTGAAAGTTTCTTAAGAGATGTATTGTTTCTATCCTCTGCAAACAGATACAAGTTAGTTTCAGGAGAAACCACTCTACCCTCTGCAGACAAAGGAAACTGTGGACCAAAAAAAAACAAAAACAAAAAAAAACAAAAAAATAAAACAGTCCTTAACCACCTACTGATACACTGGCAATATCACCCAAGTCATCCAGAGGCATACATTTTAACTTATGGTCAAATTTTAACCAAACTAATTTTGGACAAGTTATTTAAAATTACTGTCATGCCTGAAGTTTTATAAAGTGAAAACATCAGATATATGTTTTAGTTTTAAAGTAAGTGCTATTTTTAAGGTTTTGTGAGCACATGCTGTGCCCAGCAGTGCATTATGGGTAATTTCAGTACGTTCACGACAGGACAAATGCATTTCAGACACTCTGTTCAGGCCATCCACGGACAGCAGCATTAAACTCTAGTGCCTAAAACTCTCGTGAATATTCTCTGGGTTTATAGACGTTATTGTATTTGCTTTGTTAAATTCCATGCATCTTAAATGTAGCAGAAACGGATTATCTGGAATTTGTTTTGGGCAAGTTCAAGGCCCTCTACTGCCATCTACTGGCCAGTAGTGTCATGGCAGTAGTATGCCCTAAGTACTAAGCATCTGGGAACCAGTAGATGTCAGTGTTCTATTTTATTTGACCCGGTTATATCAGCTGGTTGTCACATCAACTTTTTGCTTTGCAAATGATGACTTTTTTTTTTTTTTTTATACCAAGTAAGTTTAAAAACAAAAAACAACAACAACAACAGCAAAAAACATTACAAGACAGGTCTGCGGTGTTTGCACAGGCACAGTGCGAGAGGTTGGATGCTTGTAGCTCTTCAATCAATCAATCACATCAATTTGTTTTTTATATAGCGCCAAATCACAACAAACAGTTGCCCCAAGGCGCTTATATTGTAAGGCAAGGCCATACAATAATTATGTAAAACCCCAACGGTCAAAACGACCCCCTGTGAGCAAGCACTTGGCTACAGTGGGAAGGAAAAACTCCCTTTTAACAGGAAGAAACCTCCAGCAGAACCAGGCTCAGGGAGGGGCAGTCTTCTGCTGGGACTGGTTGGGGCTGAGGGAGAGAACCAGGGAAAAAGACATGCTGTGGAGGGGAGCAGAGATCGATCACTAATGATTAAATGCAGAGTGGTTGCATACAGAGCAAAAAGAGAAAGAAACTGTTGTGAAAGTGTAGGAACACGGACCCACAACAGGGGGCGCAAATGAACGGACAATGGGAGTAAGTCAAATAACAAAG
The DNA here is from genome assembly GCF_902500255.1 of Thalassophryne amazonica. Classification (NCBI taxonomy): domain Eukaryota; kingdom Metazoa; phylum Chordata; class Actinopteri; order Batrachoidiformes; family Batrachoididae; genus Thalassophryne; species Thalassophryne amazonica. The sequence continues at coordinate 10,072,412 of NC_047111.1, read as the reverse complement.
CTTTACTGTTGTGAAACTCGCACAACAAACACAACAGATAACAATTTCGTGAATAAGCCGAATTCCAATGGTGTCGTGTGGGCAGGCTCGAAGGTAGGAGACGTCTGTCCAAGTCGAACCGGAACCACTCGATTTCCACCGCCACCGAACCCGGGAATACTGGAGCCGCCAAGTCCCGAACTCCCAGGTGACCACTGCCTCCGCTTGTCGGATCTGGTACTGCTGGCGAGGAACAAAAACAGTCAGAGGTGGCTGCTCCTGTGAGGCGGCAGCGCCCTCTGGTGCCTGGAGCCCACACTCAGGCAGGGCGCCCTCTGGTGGTGGTGGGCCAGCAGTACCTCCTCTTCAGCGGCCCACACAACAGGACCCCCCCTCAACGGGCGCCCTCCTGGCGCTCGACCGGGCTTGTCCGGGTGGCGGCGGTAGAAGTCGGCCAGGAGGGCCGGGTCCAGGATGAAGCTCCTCTTCACCCAGGAGCGTTCTTCGGGACCGTACCCCTCCCAGTCCACCAGATATTGAAAGCCCCGGCCCATCCGTCGGACATCCAAAGCCGGCGCACAGTCCAAGCCGGCTCGCCGTCGATGATCCGGCAGGAGGTGGTGCCGGACTGGTGTACATAGGGGCGAGGTGTGATGGGGCTTGATCTTTGACACGTGGAACAATCAATCAATCAATCAATTTTTTTTATATAGCGCCAAATCACAACAAACAGTTGCCCAAGGCGCTTTATATGTAAGGCAAGGCCATACAATAATTATGTAAAACCCCAACGGTCAAAACGACCCCCTGTGAGCAAGCACTTGGCTACAGTGGGAAGGAAAAACTCCCTTTTAACAGGAAGAAACCTCCAGCAGAACCAGGCTCAGGGAGGGGCAGTCTTTCTGCTGGGACTGGTTGGGGCTGAGGGAGAGAACCAGGAAAAAGACATGCTGTGGAGGGGAGCAGAGATCGATCACCAATGATTAAATGCAGAGTGGTGCATACAGAGCAAAAAGAGAAAGAAACAGTGCAATCATGGGAACCCCCCAGCAGTCTACGTCTATAGCAGCATAACTAAGGATGGTTTCAGGGTCACCTGATCCAGCCCTAACTATAAGCTTTAGCAAAAGGAAAGTTTTAAGCCTAATCTTAAAAGTAGAGAGGGTGTCTGTCTCCCTGATCTGAATTGGGAGCTGGTTTCCACAGGAGAGGAGCCTGAAGCTGAAGGCTCTGCCTCCCAGTTCTACTCTTACAACCCTAGGAACTACAAGGTAAGCCTGCAGTCTGAGAGGCGAAGCGCTCTATTGGGGTGATATGGTACGACGAGGTCCCTAAGATAGATGGGACCTGATTATTCAAAACCTTATAAGTAAGAAGAAGAATATTTAAATTCTATTCTAGAATTAACAGGAAGCCAATGAAGAGAGGCCAATAGGGTGAGATATGCTCTCTCCTTCTAGTCCCCGTCAGTACTCATAGCTGCCAGCATTTTGAATTAACTGAAGGCTTTTTAGGGAACTTTTAGGACAACCTGATAATAATGAATTACAATAGTCCAGCCTAGAGGAAAATAAATGCATGAATTAGTTTTTCAGCATCACCTCTGAGACAAGACCTTCTGATTTTAGAGATATTGCGTAAATGCACAAAAAGCAGTCGTACATATTTGTTTAATATGCGCTTTGAATGACATATCCTGATCAAAAATGACTCCCAAGATTCTCTGGAACACTGGATGGATCCGCAGTGAGGCCAGAAGCTGAAGCCTCACTGCGGCGGGATGATGACTTTGAGGATCTTGAAAGGACCTATGTATCTGTCTTGCAATTTCGGGGGAGGCTACTTGTAGTGGGATGTCCTTGGTGGACAAACCACACTTCCTGCCACGGGACGATACGTAGGGGCCGGGGGTTCGCCGATGGTCTGCATGGGCCTTTGTCCTCATCCGGGCCTTCAGCAAAGCAGAGCGGGCGGCATGCCACACCCACCGGCGCTTCCGTAGGTGGGCCTGGATCCGAGGCACACCAACCTCTCCCTCAACCACCGGAAACAATGGGGGCTGATACCCCAAACACACCTCAAACGGGGAGAGGCCGGTGGCTGACGACACTTGGCTGTTGGGGCGTACTCGATCCAGGCCAGAGGGGTACTCCACGGCCGCCGGCGTGCGCGGCTGTTACGCAGCGCAGGGTCTGCTCCATCTCTGATTGGCCCCACTCTGCTTGCCCGTGGTTTGGGGGTGGTATCCGGACGAGAGACCGACCGTGGCCCCCCAGTTCCCGGCAAGAAGCTCCTCCAGACTGCGAGGAGAACTGGGGACCATGATCGGAGCCGATGTCTGATGGAATCCCATGCAGCCGGACGACGTGGTGGACCAGGAGGTCTGCCGTCTCCTGGTGCTGTTGGGAGCTTCGGGGAGGGCCACGAAGTGGGCCGCCTTGGAGAATCGGTCCACTATCGTGAGGATGACGGGGTTTCCCTGGGACGGCGGGAGGCCCGTGACAAAAATCCAGGCCGATGTGGACCAGGGGCGATGAGGGCACGGGCAGCGGCTGTAGCAGTCCCGGAGCCTTGCGATGGTCGGCCTTGCCCCTGGCGCAGGTGGTACAGGCCTGGATATAATCCCGGACGTCGGCCTCCAGGGACGCCCACCAGAAGCGCTGCCGGACAACTGCCATAGTTCTTCGCACCCCTGGATGACAGGAGAGCTTAGAGCCGTGAACAGAAGTCCAGGACTGCAGCCTCTGGCTTCTGGTGGGACGTAAAGTCTGTTCTTCGGTACAGTCCCGGGGTCCGGGCTTCGTGCCAGGGCCTCCCAGACGGTTCTCTCTACGTCCCAGGTGAGGGTGCCATGATAGTGGACTCCGGGATGATGGGTTCCGGTGGATCCGACAACTCCCGTTTTGACTTCGTCTTCGTGTACCCGGGACAAGGCATCCGATCTCTGGTTCTTGGTCCCGGGCTGGTAGGTGATGCGGAAGTCAAAACGGCCGAAGAACAGTGACCAGCGGGCTTGCCTGGATTCAGCCACTTGGCGGTCCTGATATACTCCAGGTCCGGTGGTCAGTTGAAAACCGTGAATGGCACGGACGTTCCCTCCAACAGATGTCTCCACTCTTCAAGAGCCTCTTTCACCGCAAGGAGCTCTCGATTGCCGACGTCATAGTTCCGTTCGGCCGGGGTCAACCTGCGGGAAAAATAGGCACACGGATGAAGGACCTTATCGGTCTTCCCGCTCTGGGACAGCACAGCTCCTATCCCTGAGTCCGAGGCGTCCACTTCAACCACTAACTGGCGACTAGGATCGGGCTGCACCAGAACAAGTGCAGACGAGAAGCGCCGTTTCAACTCCTTGAACGCGGCATCGCAACGATCCGACCAGGTGAAGGGGACTTTTGGTGAGGTCAGGGCTGTCAGGGGGCTAACTACCTGACTGTAGCCCTTAATGAACCTCCTGTAGAAATTAGCAAAGCCGAGGAACTGTTGCAGCTTCCTACGGCTTGTGGGTTGGGGCCAGTCTCTCACCGCCGCAACCTTGGCCGGATCAGAGCGATGGAGTTGGGGGAGATGATGACCCCAGAAGGACAAAGAGGTGCGGTGAAAACTCACACTCTCGCCCTTAACAAACAGCCGGTTCTCCAATAACCGCTGCAGGACCTGACGCATGGCGACATGGGTCTCAGATCCGGAGAAAAGATGAGTATGTCGTCAAGATATACGAAGACGAATCGGTGCAGGAAGTCCCGCAAGACATCATTACCAATGCTTGGAACCGTCGCGGGAGCGTTTGTAAGACCGAACGGCATGACCAGGTACTCAAAATGACCTAAAGGTGGTGTTAAATGCCGTCTTCCACTCGTCTCCCTTCCGGTCGACCAGGTGATACGCATCCTAAGATCAAGCTTGGTGAATATCTTAGCTCCATGCAGGGGCGTGGAACACCGAATCCAACAAGGGTAAGGGGTATCGGTTACGAACCGTGATTTCGTTCAGCCCCCTGTAATCGATGCATGGACGTAATCCGCCATCCTTTTTCCCCACAAAAAAGAAACCCGCACCATTGGGGAGGTGGAATTCCGTGATCAACCCGGCAGCCAAAGAGTCCCGGATGTAGGTCTCCATTGATTCGCGTTCAGGTCGTGAGAGGTTGTACAGCCTACTGGACGGGAACTCAACACCTGGAACCAAATCAATGGCACAATCATACGGGCGGTGCGGGGGAGAAGGGTGAGCGCCAGATCCTTGCTAAACACCTCCGCAAGGTCATGGTACTGCACCGGAACCGTCCCTAGATTGGGCGGGGCTCTGACCTCCCCCCTGGCCTGGGAACCGGGAGGAACCGAGGAACCTAAACATACCCGATGGCAGGTCTCCGCTCCACTGAACCACTACCCCGGACGGCCAATCGATCCGGGGATTGGTTTTTAACATCAAGGGAACCCTAAAATCACACGGGAGGTGGCCGGAGTCACAAAAAACTCGATCTCCTCCCGGTGATTCCCCGACACCACCAGAGTTACTGGTGGTGTCTTGTGAGTGATTGGAGGGAGTGGGAGCCATCTAGTGCCCGTACCTGCACAGGCAGGTAAGCGCCACCAGAGGGAACCCTATCTCCCTGGCCCATTTGCTGTCTAGCAAATTCCCTTCTGAGCCGTGTCCACAGTGCTGGGGCCTTCAGGGTTAAATCCTCATACAGGATGGTAACTGGGGAGTCGGTAGCGATGTGGGTGTCCCACGTGAATGTCTCGGCCCACCCCTAGCCCAGTTTCTAGGGGCGGGCGTTGGTGTTTAACCGCTCGGGGCAGTCTCTAATTGATGCTCAATCGAGCCAAAACAAAACACGCCCCGTGGGCCAGCCTCCTTTGTGTAACCGGTGCCCTAAATGTTGCCCTACTCGTGTCCATAGCTTCATCAGCAGGGGGGCTGTAACCGCACGGAGCGCAGGGGCCGTGGAGCGTGGGGAGGGCGGACGCGGTCGAAACCGGAAGGGAGAGGGACGACGCGTGCCCGGCCACGCCCTTCGTCTCGTTCCCGATGGCGCTCTTCTAACCGATTGTCTAATCGTATGACAAGATCGATGAGCCCATCTAAATCCCGCGGTTCGTCCTTAGCCCAGGGTGTCCTTGAGGACCAACGACAGTCCCGTTACAAAGGCGGCGCGGAGGGCAGTGCTATTCCAGCCGGACCTAGCAGCCGCGATGCGGAAGGTCGACTGCATAGGCAGGCTGCGCTCGCGGCGCCCCTGTCTCATTGACAGCAGCAACGGCTGAAGCGGTCTCTCCTCTATTAGGGTGGATCGAACACTGTTCTGAACTCCCTCACAAACCCATCATATGTCTGAAGGAGCCGTGAATTTTGCTCCCAGAGCGCTGTAGCCCAAGCGCGTGCCCACCCGAAGCAGATTTTACACATAAGCTACTTTGCTAGCTTCGGTCGCGTACATGACGGGACGCTGTGCGAAGACGAGCGAATAGCTGCACAAGGAAATCTGCGCACGTCTCCACACAGCCTCCGTACGGCTCTGGGGGGCTTATTATGCTTCAGGGGAAGGTGGAGGGGTCGTTGAACGACCAGTGGAACGTCCGCTGTTACGCACAGGGTCGACGGGGAGGAGAGCCGCAGCGGCGCCCGGAGGGCGCCTTCCACCTGCGCGGCGAGAGCCTCCACCCTGCGGTTCAGGAGGACGTTCTGCTCGGGCATCAAATCCATCCGAGTTGTGAAAGCGGTGAGGATCCGCTGCAACTCACCGATCACCCCCCCTGCGGACGCCTGTGCGCCCTGTTCTTCCATTGGCCGTTCAACAGCCGGTTGATGCCCCTCGGGGATCCATGACGCTGGCCGAGATATCCGTTGTGAAAGTGTAGGAACACGGACCCACAACAGGGGGCGCAAATGAACGGACAATGGAGTAAGTCAAATAACAAAGCTTTACTGTTGTGGAAACTCGCACAACAAACACAACAGATAACAATTTTGTGAATAAGCCGAATTCCAATGGTGTCGTGTGGGCAGGCTCGAAGGTAGGAGACGTCTGTCCAAGTCGAACCGGAACCACTCGATTTTCCACCGCCACCGAACCCCGGGAATACTGGAGCCGCCAAGTCCCGAACTCCCAGATGACCACTGCCTCCGCTTGTCGGATCTGGTACTGCTGGCGAGGAGCACAAAAACAGTCAGAGGTGGGTGCGCTGCACCCAGCAACACGGACGGTGGTAACACCACCTCCCCCTCTTGTCAAGTAAACACTGAAGTGCAGAGTGTGAGTGACTTATCAATACTGTCTCCTGCTGCTCTTCTCTCTCTCTGTATAAAGGCAAAAAGTATTCAAAGGTGATATAGTCGGCTGGATACGTTACTCCTTGGTAGAAACGATATCTCGGCAATGAGTGGAGATGCCGTCCTGCTGATATACCCCTCTGATGATTGCTGTCAGCTGTCTCAGGGGATGGGTGACAGCTGTCACCCTGGCTGCTCCTGTGAGGCGGCAGCGCCCTCTGGTGCCTGGAGCCCGCACTCCAGGCAGGGCGCCCTCTGGTGGTGGTGGGCCAGCAGTACCTCCTCTTCAGCGGCCCACACAACAGAAACAGTGCATCATGGGAACCCCCCAGCAGCTACGTCTATAGCAGCATAACTAAGGGATGGTTCAGGGTCACCCAATCCAGCCCTAACTATAAGCTTTAGCAAAAAGGAAAGTTTTAAGCCTAATCTTAAAAGTAGAGAGGGTGTCTGTCTCCCTGATCTGAATTGGGAGCTGGTTCCACAGGAGAGGAGCCTGAAAGCTGAAGGCTCTGCCTCCCATTCTACTGGGAGGCAGAGCAGAATAATTATTCAGACCAGAATAATATCAAACAGGTTTGATTTTCATTCGACCATGCGATCGGCGATCAGGAGGTGCTCGTGAGATGTTGAACGCAGCTTGTTACTCCATGTACACTACACGATGCAGGACGTGCAATTAACCTGAAACTCGGTCCAAAAATTTCTCACACAAATGAAAATCATCTGAAAAAGTGCCAAAACTCGCACAGTGTAAGCCAACATTTATGTGTCAAGACAATATTGACAAGGACAATACATCATAAAACGTGCGCAACGGCACTAATAAAATGAGCGTACATTCTCTCCACATGCAAAAACATTTTGCAATGACACTTCCAGGGCTCCGTAAAAATGCCTGTTTTTACAAATAAAAAATGCAATATTTTCCAAAAGCACATTTATCTGTAAACACATCAACTCAACTTCAACATCAACTTTTTTCTTATATAGCGCCAAATCACAACAAACAGTTGCCCCAAGGCGCTCCATATTGTAAGGCAAGGCCATACACTAATTATGAAAAACCCCAACGGTCAAAACGACCCCCTATGAGCAAGCACTTGGCAACAGTGGTAAGGAAAAACTCCCTTTTAACAGGAAGAAACCTCCAGCAGAACCAGGCTCAGGGAGGTGCAGTCTTCTGCTGAGGACTGGTTGGGGCTGAGGGAAAAAACCAGGAAAAAGACATTGCCGTGAAGGGGGGCAGAGATCGATCACTAATGATTAAATGCAGAGTGATGCATACGGAGCAAAAAGAGAAAGAAAACAGTGCATCATGGGACCCCCCACAATCTACTCCTAAAGCAGCATAAACACCAACCACGACACGTCACTTTAATGAGTTGGTTTACATAATGAATGACCTGAACCAATCAGTGTTTAGCCGAGGCACATTTACCCAGAATCCTTTGCGATCTGTCTTGTTTTTGTAACAAAACCTCAGAATTAGTGCATTATTCAACATTAAAAGATATATGTTATATTTTAACTTTGTACAAATGACAGAATTGACATTAATGGAGTTATTCTATCAGTATTCACACAAAACCATAAGTCAGGATGCCTTTATTTTTCAAGACCTCCGCCTGACCTGGAGCATCGTGATTGGTAGAGAGCTAGGCTTTGTGGCTACTCTCAGAGTTGCTGTTGCTTCCAAAGGGGGCAGCCTGTTCAAACATAGAAGTGCTGACTCATTATTTGGGTCTTGGTGTCACTTTTTATGCTTCCAAAAGCAACCATGGTGCTAAAACTCAAATTCAGCTTGTTAGCAGTGTAAATGTATCAGAGACAATACTGGAATTTATCGGTTATCTGTAACTTCTGGTACATTTTTGGGTGGTTCATCGGTTTCTTTGTCAAAGATAACTTTTCAGTTATCGATTATCTGTTATCGAAGTTATTTTTTGGTTAACTGTGCCCACCACTGCTCAAAGGTACAAAAGATATTTATTAATGAAGATTATACTGATGGCTGTACGTTAAAAAGAAAATAATTAATGTAAAAACTGAAAGCTGCATATGAAAGAGGTGGATATTGGCGTATCTCCGACATGTCTCGGAGCTTCAAGGTTATGATATCATAAAAAGGCGTTTTTTCAGACTACAGCCATTGGATCGCTCCTGTTCTTGCTCATATAATAACCTCAGTTTTGCTTATAATATGTGTCCGCATGCGTGGAAAATTATTCCACTACTGAAAAATAAGAAAATCCCATTCTCGACTTGAAACAGTCGACCAATAAGTATTCTACCTGTGTTAGGAAAAATCATGGAGTCTATTTTTATAAGTTTATTTTAAAACTATTTTCTTTGAATATTTTTATCATAGACTTCCAGCATGCATATAGAAAGAGTCACTCCACTGCCACAGCATTGACTCAGATGTCTGATGATTGGCTCAGAGAGGTTGATAAGAAGAATATAGTCGACATTGTGTTTCTCAATTTCTCTGTTGCGTTGATATCATTGGCCATGAGTTGTTACTGGAAAGACTTGCTGGTTATGGTTGTGAGCTATCAGCTCTTACTTGGTTTGATAGTTATCTATCTAACAGTACACAGACAGTGTTTTTAATGGCAGCTTTTCTGGCACCAGGAGTGTAGTATGTGGAGTGCCACAAGGGTGTTGCCTCGGTCCACTATTATTTACAATTTTCACAAATGATTTACCATATACCTTTGATAAAGTTAGTATAGTGATGTATGCGGATGATTCAACCTATATATCAGCAAGCTCACACAATGACTTGGAAGCTGTTTTAAATATGGAATTGCAGAACATAGTTGACTGGGTAATGTCCAATAAGCTAGTGTTAAACACAGTAAAGACTAACTGCAAGATTATTAGTTCCAGATGTGTTATTTTGAAAAATCCTGTATTAAACAGTAAAATTAATATGAGAATAAATCAAGTACATGAGACTAAATTGCTGGGTGTAATGGTAGACTCAAAATTATCATGGATAAAACATATAAATAATATTTTTGTAAAAATGGGCAGGGGTTTATTAACATGCGAAGACATGCAAGGCTTTAAGTTGTTCAACTTGAATTATGCTATTAAAGTATTATTATTAGTATACCTGGATTATTGCCCAAATTGGTCAAATGCCTCTGGGGAAATGATAAATAAATTACAGATTATTCAGAATAAGGCTGCTCATATAGCATTATAGGACAAATACGATTACAATGCATAACAATTTAAAGTGGATGTTAGTTAAAGAAAGACTTTTATATTCATGTCATGAAGGGGCGGCTGCCCGACACCAGGAGCGGGTGGACCCATGGTACAAACTCCCAAACCAGGCTTTGAGGTATAAGAAGTTGTCATGTTTATTACAGGCAGAGGTTCGGTACACAGGTACAGGCAGGGCGAGGCACACACATAGTCATTTCCAGGCAGGGGTCTGAGGCACGAGCAAACACTGGCATAAAGGCTGAGGAAAAAAGGCGCGGTCAAGAAACTCAGAGCAAAGGACTGGTACACGGCAAGACTAATCAGGACAGAGACAGAGAACTAGAAGGCTGGAGATTGTGCTGGAAGTGACAACAATCTGGCGAGGGACTGTGAGACTGTAAGGGTTTATATGCATGTGGACTAATTAGGAACAGGTGGTGTTAACAAGGTGCACGTGAGAGGAAGGATCCAGAAAGGGGGCGTGGCTAATGAACAAAGATTCTACATTGTGCAAGACAGTGAGGCAGGAAAACACAAGGTGGAGCGAAGAAAAGACAAAGATGTGTGAACAAGTGTCAAGAGTGGACTAAATGAAAACACAAAGCCGACAGAGTTAAAGGTGAGACAGGGACACATGGCAGGTGCAGAGAGAACATAATCAACTGGCTGTGAGAGATGAAGACTGGACTGCAGGTGCAGGATGTGGAGTGAAACAGAAATACTGAACAGGAATCAAACATGAACATGAGGGACTAAACTAAACATGAACTGGCAACACAGACTGAAACGAGACATGGAGCAAAATACTAAAATGACATTAAACACAAACTGACTAAAGAAAACAAGGCAGTAAGAAAAACCATAAGAAAAAAGCGGTATAATAATAATTTATTAATTTATATAGCGCCATATCACGAGTATCGCCTCAAGGCGCTTCACAAACATAATTTAAAAGCAGAATAAAATGAAATACGATTAAAACACAATAAAAAAATTAACCATAAAAAGGTAAAAGAAGTAAAATAAATAAAAGGAATAAAAAAGACACACAATCATATAAAATACTAATGATAAAACAGGGAGAACAATTGTGTCTTCAGCATGGCTTTAAAAGTCTCCACAGAGTCCGGCTGTCGTATCAGCGCAGGCAGATCATTCCACAGAGCTGGGGCGTGGTGATACTGCCATCCCCTCAAGACCCCATCCCCGTAGAGACGGTGCCTGCTCCCAGACCACCAACAACCAGTAAAAATCTATTTAAGCATAAAAATTCAAAAGAAAAAATAATATAGCACCTTCAACAGCACCACAGACCTAAACAGTTAAATGTGGTTTATTAAACATTAGGTCTCTCTCTTCTAAGTCCCTGTTAGTAAATGATATAATATTTGATCAACAAACCGTTGGGGTTTTACATAATTATTGTATGGCCTGCCTTACAATATAAAGCGCCTTGGGGCAACTGTTGTGATTTGGCGCTATATAAAAAAAATTGATTGATTGATTGATTGATATTGATTTATTCTGCCTTACAGAAAACCTGGTTACAGCAGGATGAATATGTTAGTTTAAATGAGTCAACACCCCCGAGTCACACTACTGTCAGAATGCTCGTAGCACAGGCCGAGGGGGAGGAATAAGTAATCTTCCACTCCAGCTTATAATTAATCAAAAACCCAGACAGAGCTTTAATTCATTTGAAAGCTTGACTCTTAGTTTGTCCATCCAAATTGGAAGTCCCAAAAATCAGTTTTATTTGTTGTTATCTATCGTCCATCTGGTCGTTACTGTGAGTTTTCTCTGTGAATTTTCAGACCTTTGGTCTGACTTAGTGCTTAGCTCAGATAAGATAATTATAGTGGGCGATTTTAACATCCACATAGATGCTGAGAATGACAGCCTCAACACTGCATTTAATCTATTATTAGACTCAATTGGCTTCGCTCAAATGTAAATGAGTCCACCCACCACTTTAACCATACTTTAGATCTTGTTCTGACTTATGGTATGGAAATTGAAGACTTAACAGTATTCCCTGAAAACCCCCTTCTGTCTGATCATTTCTTAATAACTTTTACATTACTTTAATGGACTACCCAGCAGTGGGGAATAAGTTTCATTACAGTAGAAGTCTTTCAGAAAGCGCTGTAACTAGGTTTAAGGATATGATTCCTTCTTTGTTATGTTCTCCAATGCCATATACCAACACAGTGCAGAGTAGCTACCTAAACTCTGTGAGTGAGATAGATTATCTCATCAATAGTTTTTACATCCTCATTGACCACAACTTTGGATGCTGTAGCTCCTCTGAAAAAGAGAGCCTTTAAATCAGAAGTGCCCGACTCCGTGGTATAAACTCACAAACTCGCAGCTTAAAGCAGATAACCCATAAGTTGGAGAGGAAATGGCGTCCCACTAATTAGAAGATCTCACTTAGCCTGGAAAAAGAGTCTGTTGCTCTATAAAAAAAGCCCTCCGTAAAGCTAGGACATCTTACTACTCATCACTAATTGAAGAAATAAGAAAACCCCAGGTTTCTTTTCAGCACTATAGCCAGGCTGACAAAGAGTCAGAGCTCTATTGAGCCGAGTATTCCTTTAACTTTAACTAGTAATGACTTCATGAATTTATTTGCTAATAAAATTTTAACTATTAGAGAAAAAATTACTCATAACCATCCCAAAGACATATCGTTATGTTTGGCTGCTTTCAGTAATGCTGGTATTTGGTTAGACTCTTTCTCTCTGATTGTTCTATCTGAGTTATTTTCATTAGTTACTTCCTCCAAACCATCAACATGTCTATTAGACCCCATTCCTACTAGGCTGCTCAAGGAAGCCCTATCATTAATTAATGCTTTGATCTTAAATATGATCAATCTATCTTTATTAGTTGGCTATGTACCACAGGCTTTTAAGGTGGCAGTAATTAAAACATTACTTAAAAAGCTATCACTTGACCCAGCTATCTTAGCTAATTATAGGCCAATCTCCAACCTTCCTTTTCTCTCAAAAATTCTTGAAAGGGTAGTTGTAAAACAGCTAAATGATCATCTGCAGAGGAATGGTCTATTTGAAGAGTTTTCAGTCAGGTTTAGAATTCATCATAGTACAGAAACAGCATTAGTGAGGTTACAAATGATCTTAAGGTCTCAGACAGTGGACTCATCTCTGTGCTTGTCCTGTTAGACCTCAGTGCTGCTTTTGATACTGTTGACCATAAAATTTTATTACAGAGATTAGAGCATGCCATAGGTATTAAGGCGCTGCGCTGCAGTGGTTTGAATCATATTTATCTAATAGATTACAATTTGTTCATGTAAATGGGGAGTCTTCTTCACAGACTAAGGTTAATTATGGAGTTCCACAAGGTTCTGTGCTAGGACCAATTTTATTCACTTTATACATGCTTCCCTTAGGCAGTATTATTAGAAAGCATTGCTTAAATTTTCATTGATACGCAGATGATCCCCAGCTTTATCTATCCATGAAGCCAGAGGACACACACCAATTAGTTAAACTGCAGGAATGTCTTACAGACATAAAGACATGGATGACCTCTAATTAACTGCTTTTAAATTCAGATAAAACTGAAGTTATTGTACTTGGCCCCACACAAATCTTAGAAACATGGTGTCTAACAGATCCTTAAGCTGGATGGCATTACCCTGACCTCTAGTAATACTGTGAGAAATGTTGGAGTCATTTTTGATCAGATATGTCCTTCAATGCGCATATTAAGCAAATATGTAGGACTGCTTTTTTTTTTTGTGCAATATCTCTAAAATTAGAAAGGTCTTGTCTCAGAGTGATGCTGAAAAACTAATTCATGCATCCTCTAGGCTGGACCTATTGTAATTCATTATTATCAGGTTGTCCTAAAAGTTCCCTGAAAAGCCTTCAGTTAATTCAAAATGCTGCAGCTAGAGTACTGACGGGGACTAGAAGAGAGAGCATATTTCACCCATATTGGCCTCTCTTCACTGGCTTCCTGTTAATTCTAGAATAGAATTTAAAATTCTTCTTCTTACTTATAAGGTTTTGAATAATCAGGTCCCATCTTATCTTAGGGACCTCATAGTACCATATCACCCTAATAGAGCGCTTCACTCTCAGACTGCAGGCTTACTTGTAGTTCTTAGGGTTTTTAAGAGTAGAATGGGAGGCAGAGCCTTCAGCTTTCAGGCTCCTCTCCTGTGGAACCAGCTCCCATTTCGGATCAGGGAAACAGACACCCTCTCTACTTTTAAGATTAGGCTTAAAACTTTCCTTTTTGCTAAAGCTTATAGTTAGGGCTGGATCGGGTGACCCTGAACCATCCCTTAGTTATGCTGCTATAGACTTAGACTGCTGGGGGGTTCCCATGATGCACTGAGTGTTTCTTTCTCTTTTTGCTCTGTATGCACCACTCTGCATTTAATCATTGGTGATTAATCTCTGCTCCCTTCCACAGCATGTCTTTTTCCTGATTCTCTCCCCTCAGCCCCAACCAGTCCCAGCAGAAGACTGCCCCTCCTGAGCCTGGTTCTGCTGGAGGTTTCTTCCTGTTAAAAGGGAGTTTTTCCTTCCATTGTCGCCAAGTGCTTGCTCACAGGGGGTTGTTTTGACCATTGGGGTTTTTTCTGTAATTATTGTATGGCTTTTGCCTTACAATATAAAGCGCCTTGGGGCAACTGTTTGTTGTGATTTGGCGCTATATAAATAAAACTGATTTGATTAGATAGAAAGTTCTGTAACCCACTGACTTTTTCTTCACCCTCAGGACACACAATAGTCCTGCACCCTGTGAATGCAGAGCCCTTGCCAGCACATAGGACTCAACCAGTCCGGCCAGATAGGGGGTTCCAGTCTCTGTGAACAATTTTATAGGCCAATAGTAATACCTTAAAATCTGATCTCAAAGAGACTGGAAGCCAGTGAAGGGATGCCAGAACCGGCGTAATATGGTCAAACCTTCTGCTTTGTCTCAGAAGTCTGGTAGCAGCATTTTGAACCAGCTGAAGACCCCTGATGCTGGACTGTGGTAAACCAGAAAACAAAGCATTACAATAGTCCAATCTAGAAGAAACAAAAGCATGAATCAGAGTCTCAGCATCAGCCATAGACAAGATGGGACGAATCTTTGCTATATTTCTTAGATGAAAGAAAGCAGTCCTCGTAATGTCCCTAATGTGGAGGTCAAGGACAACGTAGGATCAAAAATTACCCCAAGGTTCCTCACTTTGTCAGTATGATGTATAACACATGAACCTAGGCTAAGCCCTAGCTGATCAAATTGATGCCGATGTCTTGCTGGACCAAGAACCATCATTTCAGTGTTATCAGAGTTTCAAAAGTAGAAAGTTGCTAGACATCCAACTTCTCACTGCTGCAAGACAGTCCTGCAAAGATTTTATGTGGACAGGATTTCCAGCAGCTATCGGCATATACAACTGAGTGTCATCAGCATAGCAATGAAAGCAACCCCAAAATGCTGCAAAATGTTCCCAAGGGGTGCTATATACAGGGAAAAAGCAGGGGACTCAGAACAGATCCCTGCAGAACCCCGAACTTCATGCACCTAAATCAGAGGTAGTGTCGTTGCACAAAACACAGTGGAATGACCAGAGAGATAAGACATCAACGACGCAAGAGCAGTTCCAATAATCCCGAAACAGTTTTCTAGCCTGTCAAGTAGAACATGATGATCAACGGTGTCAAATGCAGCACTGAGATCCAGCAACACCAATACTGTAGTAGTATCTGAGTCCATTGCTCGCAGAAGATCATTAACTACTTTAATAAGTGCTGTTTCTGTGGAGTGATGTCTTCTAAAAGCAGACTGCAGTGGCTCAAAAAGGTCATTCTCAGTAAGATAGTCCACAAGCTGCCGTGAAACCACCTTTTCGAGAATTTTAGAGTAGAATGATAGATTTGATATCGGCCTATAATTTTTCAATACACCAGGATCAAGATTAGATTTCTTGAGTAATGGTTTAACCACTGTGGATTTAAACAATTTGGAACAGATCCAGAGTTTAGAGAAAGGTTAACAATTTCCAGCACAGTCGGCCCAAGAAGGGGCCAAAGATCCTTAAACAATTTTGTTGGTATAGGATCAAATAAAGAAGTTGTGCTTTTAGTAGACATCATGAGTTTCGTCAGCACACCTTGTGAGATACTATTAAATTCCGTGAATCTAGGTAGCACCTCAGTGGTAGTCCCCAGCTCAGTAGCTGGATACAATGACTGGACCAAAGTATGCTGAGATGTGCTCAACCTAATATCTTCTATTTTCTTTTCGAAGTACTCCAGAAAGTCTTGTGCTGAAAAAGGAGAATGACCAACAGGTGGCTGTCTATGAATAAGAAATGCCACCGTATCAAACAAAAACTTTGAGTTATGCTTGTTTTTGTTGATCAATTCAGAGTAATAGGTCTGTTTCGTAGCCAATAAAGCATGCTTATAAAATAGCTTCACGCCACGCAAGGTGGAACACCTCTAGTTTGGAACTACGCCATTTCCATTCCAACCCTCTAGCCTTCTGCCTAAGGTCACGCAAATAACTGTTGAACCAAGGTGTCCGTGCCTTGGGAAGGCATGGCCTTAATAGAGGAGGCGCAATCTTATCTATCTATCTTAGCACTAAATTCAGGCTATCCGCAAGACTGTCTACTGACTGAAAATTCATCAAGCTTGAAGTTAAGATTTCTGGTAGTCTCGCTTCGAGTTCAGTCAAAGTTGAAGGTTTAATACGTCGCCGCAATGATACGCAAGGTTGTTGCTCCACTAAACGCGGCAGCGTAATTGTAAACCTAATAAGCGAGTGGTCAGAGACCGCTGATGCAAGAGGCAGGATGTTGATATTTGTGACAGCAAGGCCACGTGCAAGAACCAAATCTAGAGTATTACCACTGATATGCGTTGAATCATGAATGAACTGCTGAAATCCTAATGCATCCATGATTTCCATAAATGATTTACCGAGGGGATCAGAGGGCTTATTTATATGAATGTTAAAGTCACCAATAATCAAAATGTTGTCTGCACTAGAGATGAACGCGCCAAATTCATCTAAAAAAATCAGAATTTGGGCCAGGAGGCCTATAGACAGTGACAATATAACATAGCTGATTTCCAGTTTTATGACCTGACAGTACTTAGCATCATGGGCATACGGAGAATCAGATGCTCAAATGAATTATATTTATGACCCCCAACAGTTAACAAAGTAAACCTGGATTTATAAATAAAAGCAACACCCCGGCCTTTCCTCACATCACATCAAACGTGACTAAAAGTGTACTCCGGTAGGCAGGCCTCATTCAGAGGAAGGACAGCTGTGGATTTAATCAACTTCAATCAACTTTTTTTTATATAGCGCCAAATCACAACAAACAGTTGCCCCAAGGCGCTTTATATTGTAAGGCAAGGCCATACAATAATGATGAAAAACCCCAACGGTCAAAACGACCCCCTGTGAGCAAGCACTTGGCAACAGTGGGAAGGAAAAACTCCCTCTTAACAGGAAGAAACCTCCAGCAGAACCAGGCTCAGGGAGGGGCAGTCTTCTGCTGAGACTGGTTGGGGCTGAGGGAAAGAACCAGGAAAAAGACATGCTGTGGAGGGGGGCAGAGATCGATCACTAATGATTAAATGCGGAGTGATGCATACAGAGCAAAAAGAGGAAAGAAACAGTGCATCATGGGAACCCCCCCACAGTCTACGTCTAAAGCAGCATAACCAAGGGATAGTCCAGGGTCACCCGATCCAGCCCTAACTATAAGCCTTAGCGAAAAGGAAAGTTTTAAGCCTAATCTTAAAAGTAGAGAGGGTATCTGTCTCCCTGATCTGAACTGGGAGCTGGTTCCACAGGAGAGGAGCCTGAAAGCTGAAGGCTCTGCCTCCCATTCTACTCTTACAAACCCTAGGAACTACAAGTAAGCCTGCAGTCTGAGAGCGAAGCGCTCTATTAGGGTGATATGGTACTACGAGGTCCCTAAGATAAGATGGGACCTGATTATTCAAAACCTTATAAGTAAGAAGAAGAATTTTAAATTCTATTCTAGAATTAACAGGAAGCCAATGAAGAGAGGCCAACAAAGGGTGAGATATGCTCTCTCCTGCTAGTCCCCGTCAGTACTCTAGCTGCAGCATTTTGAATTAACTGAAGGCTTTTTAGGGAACTTTTAGGACAACCTGATAATAAAGAATTACAATAGTCCAGCCTAGAGGAAATAAATGCATGAATTAGTTTTTCAGCATCACTCTGAGACAAGACCTTTCTGATTTTAGAGATATTGCGTAAATGCAAAAAGGCAGTCCTACATATTTGTTTAATATGCGCTTTGAATGACATATCCTGATCAAAATGACTCCAAGATTTCTCACAGTATTACTAGAGGTCAGGGAAATGCCATCCAGAGTAAAGATCTGGTTAGACACCATGCTTCTAAGATTTGTGGGGCCAAGTACAATAACTTCAGTTTTATCTGAGTTTAAAAGCAGGAAATTAGAGGTCATCCATGTCTTTATGTCTGTAAGACAATCCTGCAGTTAGCTAATTGGTGTGTGTCCTCTGGCTTCATGGATAGATAAAGCTGGGTATCATCTGCGTAACAATGAAAATTTAAGCAATACCGTCTAATAATACTGCCTAAGGGAAGCATGTATAAAGTGAATAAAATTGGTCCTAGCACAGAACCTTCTGGAACTCCATAATTAACTTTAGTCTGTGAAGAAGATTCCCCATTTACATGAACAAACTGTAATCTATTAGACAAATATGATTCAAACCACCGCAGCGCAGTGCCTTTAATACCTATGACATGCTCTAATCTCTGTAATAAAATTTTATGGTCAACAGTATCAAAAGCAGCACTGAGGTCCAACAGAACAAGCACAGAGATAAGTCCACTGTCCAAAGCCATAAGAAGATCATTTGTAACCTTCACTAATGCTGTTTCTGTACTATGATGAATTCTAAAACCTGACTTAACCTCTTCAAATAGACCATTCCTCTGCAGGTGATCAGTTAGCTGTTTTACAACTACCCTCTCAAGAATCTTTGAGAGAAAAGGAAGGTTGGAGATTGGCCTATAATTAGCTAAAATAGCTGGGTCAAGTGATGGCTTTTTAAGTAATGGTTTAATTACTGCCACCTTAAAAGCCTGTGGTACATAGCCAACTAACAAAGATAAGTTGATCATATTTAAGATTGAAGCATTAAATAATGGTAGGACTTCCTTAAGCAGCCTGGCAGGAATGGGGTCTAATAAACATGTTGATGGTTTGGATGAAGTAACTAATGAAAATAACTCAGACAGAACAATCGGAGAGAAAGAGTCTAACCAAATACCGGCATCACTGAAAGCAGCCAAAGATAACGATACATCTTTG
Source organism: Thalassophryne amazonica (assembly GCF_902500255.1). Lineage (NCBI taxonomy): Eukaryota > Metazoa > Chordata > Actinopteri > Batrachoidiformes > Batrachoididae > Thalassophryne > Thalassophryne amazonica. The sequence goes on along the minus strand of NC_047111.1, from coordinate 10,053,558 downwards.
GGATGGTTATGAGTAATTTTTTCTCTAATAGTCAAAATTTTGTTAGCAAAGAAAGTCATGAAGTCATTACTAGTTAAAGTTAATGGAATACTCAGCTCAATAGAGCTCTGACTCTTTGTCAGCCTGGCTACAGTGCTGAAAAGAAACCTGGGGCTGTTCTTATTTTCTTCAATTAGTGATGAGTAGAAAGATGTCCTAGCTTTACGGAGGGCTTTTTTATAGAGCAACAGACTCTTTTTCCAGGCTAAGTGAAGATCTTCTAAATTAGTGAGACGCCATTTCCTCTCCAACTTACGGGTTATCTGCTTTAAGCTACGAGTTTGTGAGTTATACCACGGAGTCAGACACTTCTGATTTAAAGCTCTCTTTTTCAGAGGAGCTACAGCATCCAAAGTTGTCTTCAATGAGGATGTAAAACTATTGACGAGATACTCTAACTCTCTTACAGAGTTTAGGTAGCTACTCTGCTCTGTGTTGGTATATGACAATAGAGAACATAAAGAAGGAATCATATCCTTAAACCTAGTTACAGCGCTTTCTGAAAGACTTCTAGTGTAATGAAACTTATTCCCCACTGCAGGGTAGTCCATCAGGGTAAATGTAAATGTTATTAAAAAATGATCAGACAGAAGGGAGTTTTCAGGGAATACTGTTAAGTCTTCTATTTCCATACCATAAGTCAAAACAAGATCTAAGATATGATTAAAGTGGTGGGTGGACTCATTTACTTTTTGAGCAAAGCCAATAGAGTCTAATAATAGATTAAATGCAGTGTTGAGGCTGTCATTCTCAGCATCTGTGTGGATGTTAAAATCGCCCACTATAAGTATCTTATCTGAGCTAAGCACTAAGTCAGACAAAAGGTCTGAAAATTCACAGAGAAACTCACAGTAACGACCAGGTGGACGATAGATAATAACAAATAAAACTGGTTTTTGGGACTTCCAATTTGGATGGAAAAGACTAAGAGACAAGCTTTCAAATGAATTAAAGCTCTGTCTAGGTTTTTGATTAATTAATAAGCTGGAATGGAAGATTGCTGCTAATCCTCCGCCCCGGCCCGTGCTACGAGCATTCTGACAGTTAGTGTGACTCGGGGGTGTTGACTCATTTAAACTAACATATTCATCCTGCTGTAACCAGGTTTCTGTAAGGCAGAATAAATCAATATGTTGATCAATTATTATATCATTTACCAACAGGGACTTAGAAGAGAGAGACCTAATGTTTAATAGACCACATTTAACTGTTTTAGTCTGTGGTGCAGTTGAAGGTGCTATATTATTTTTTCTTTTTGAATTTTTTTGCTTAAATAGATTTTTGCTGGTTATTGGTGCTCTGGAAGCAGGCACCGTCTCTACGGGGATGGGGTAATGAGGGGATGGCAGGGGGAGAGAAGCTGCAGAAAGGTGTATAAGACCACAGCTCTGCCTCCTGGTCCCAATGCTAGACAGTCACAGTTTGGAGGATCCAAGAAAATTGGCCAGATTTCTAGAAATGAGAGCTGCTCCATCTAAAGTGGGATGGATGCCGTCTCTCCTAACAAGACCAGGTTTTCCCCAGAAGCTTTGCCAATTATCAATGAAGCCCACCTCATTTTTTGGACACCACTCAGACAGCCAGCAATTCAAGGAGAACATGCGGCTAAACATGTCACTCCCGGTCTGATTGGGGAGGGGCCCAGAGAAAACAACAGAGTCCGACATTGTTTTTGCAAAGTTACACACTGATTTAATGTTAATTTTAGTGACCTCCGATTGGCGTAACCGAGTGTCATTACTGCCGACGTGAATTACAATCTTACCAAATTTACGCTTAGCCTTAGCCAGCAATTTCAAATTTCCTTCAATGTCGCCTGCTCTGGCCCCCGGAAGACAATTGACAATGGTTGCTGGTGTCGCTAACTTCACATTTCTCAAAACAGAGTCGCCAATAACCAGAGTTTGATCCTCGGCGAGTGTGTCGTCGAGTGGGGAAAAACGGTTAGAGATGTTCACGGGTTGACGGTGTACACGGGGCTTCTGTTTAGGGCTACGCTTCCTCCTCACAGTCACCCAGTCGGCCTGCTTTCCCAACTGCACGGGATCCGCCAGGGGGGAACTAACGGTGGCTAAGCCACCTTGGTCCGCACCGACTACAGGGGCCTGGCTAGCTGTAGAAATTTCCACGGTGCGGAGCCGAGTCTCCAATTCGCCCAGCCTTGCCTCCAAAGCTACGAATAAGCTGCACTTATTACAAGTACCGTTACTGCTAAAGGAAGCCGAGGAACAACTAAACATTTCACAACCAGAGCAGAAAAGTACGGGAGAGACAGGAGAAGCCGCCATGCTAAATCGGCTAAAAGCTAGTAGCTACGCAACCTAGTGGATTCCTAAAAACACGCAAAGTGAATAATGTGTAAATAATTAGAGGTGATTCAGCAGAAGGAGTGCTTTAGTTAAGGCACCAGACAGGCCATGAAGCAGCACAAGTAACGCACGGCAACAGCGAACGCACGACAACGGTGCAAAAATAAAATAAAAATCCACTAGACAGGCTGTGGAGCAGCACAGGTAACGCACGACAACAGTGGTAGAAAATAAAATAAAAATCCACTAGACAGGCTGTGGAGCAGCACAGGTAACACACGACAACAGTGCTAAAATAAAATAAAAATCCATTAGACAGGCTGTGGAGCAGCACAGGTAATGCACGACAACAGTGGTAAAAAATAAAATAAAAATCCACTAGACAGGCTGTGGAGCAGCACAGGTAACGCACGACAACAGTGGTAAAAAATAAAATAAAAATCCACTAGACAGGCTGCGGAGCAGCACAGGTAATGCACGACAACGGTGGTAAAAAAAAATAAAATAAAATAAAATAAAAATCTACTAGACAGGCCGTGGAACAGCACAGGTAACGCACGACAACAGTGGTAAAAAATAAAATAAAAATCCACTAGACAGGCTGTGGAGCAGCACAGGTAACGCACGACAACGGCGGCAAAAAATAAAATAAAAATCCACTAGACAGGCTGCGGAGCAGCACAGGTAACGCACGACAACAGTGCTAAAATAAAATAAAAATCCACTAGACAGGCTGCGGAGCAGCACAGGCAACGCACGACAACGGTGGCAAAAAACAAAATAAAAATCCACTAGACAGGCTGTGGAGCAGCACAGGTAACGCACGACAACGGCGGCAAAAAATAAAATAAAAATCCACTAGACAGGCTGCGGAGCAGCACAGGCAACGCACGACAACGGTGGCAAAAAACAAAATAAAAATCCACTAGACAGGCTGTGGAGCAGCACAGGTAACGCACGACAACAGTGCTAAAAAATAAAATAAAAATCCACAGAACAGGCTGTGGAGCAGCACAGGTAACACACGACAACAGTGCTAAAAAATAAAATAAAAATCCACTGGACAGGCTGTGGAGCAGCACAGGTAACACACGACAACAGTGCTAAAAAATAAAATAAAAATCCACTGAACAGGCTGTGGAGCAGCACAGGTAACGCACGACAACAGTGCTAAAAAATAAAATAAAAATCCACTGGGCAGGCTGTGGAGCAGCACAGGTAACGCACGACAACAGCGCTAAAATAAAATAAAAATCCACTGAACAGGCTGTGGAGCAGCACAGGTAACGCACGACAACAGTGCTAAAAAATAAAATAAAAATCCACTGGACAGGCTGTGGAGCAGCACAGGTAACACACGACAACAGTGCTAAAATAAAATAAAAATCCACTGGACAGGCTGTGGAGCAGCACAGGTAACGCACGACAACAGTGCTAAAATAAAATAAAAATCCACTGGACAGGCTGTGGAGCAGCACAGGTAACGCACGACAACAGCGCTAAAATAAAATAAAAATCCACTGAACAGGCTGTGGAGCAGCACAGGTAACACACGACAACAGTGCTAAAATAAAATAAAAATCCACTGGACAGGCTGTGGAGCAGCACAGGTAACACACGACAACAGTGCTAAAATAAAATAAAAATCCACTGGACAGGCTGTGGAGCAGCACAGGTAACGCACGACAACAGTGCTAAAATAAAATAAAAATCCACTGGACAGGCTGTGGAGCAGCACAGGTAACGCACGACAACAGCGCTAAAATAAAATAAAAATCCACTGGACAGGCTGTGGAGCAGCACAGGTAACGCACGACAACAGTGCTAAAATAAAATAAAAATCCACTAGACAGGCTGTGGAGCAGCACAGGTAACGCACGACAACAGTGCTAAAATAAAATAAAATCCACTAGACAGGCTGTGGAGCAGCACGACAACAGTGCTAAAAAAATAAAATAAAAATAAAAACGAAAGCGTTAGCAAGCTAGTTAGCTTGCCAACGCTGATGAAAGTTAGCTGATAAAAGTGCTCCGTCGCGATGTTTCGACCGTTAGAGGTCTTCTTTAGGCGTTGGAGCACGGTGAAAAAGTAAAAAAAAAAAAAAAAAAAAAAAAGTAAAAAGTAAAAAAGTCTTGAAAAAGACTGTTAATTCAAAGAACTCAAACAGCTCAGTTCAAACAGCTAACAGATACAGCAGAACACCGCTGTGCTCCGGAACAGGAAGTCACAGGAAGTCAGGAATATCTCTCTACTCTGATTGACCTTATTTAAGACAGGTTTCACACAATCCACGCATATCCAGGCGATGATCCACGATTTTAACGAAGTCATGCGGAAGTTCTGCTCCTCAGCAGCCAGTGACGCAGCATGTTAATGAGACCCAAACTAAGGATCTCAGTGGGATCAGCAGATCCCACTGATCCCATTTTTATGCTTAAATATATTTTTGCTGGTTATTGGTAGTCTGGGAGCAGGCACCGTCTCTACGGGGATGGGGTAATGAGGGGATGGCAGGGGGAGAGAAGCTGCAGAGAGGTGTGTAAGACTACAACTCTGCTTCCTGGTCCCAACCCTGGATAGTCACGGTTTGGAGGATTTAAGAAAATTGGCCAGATTTCTAGAAATGAGAGCTGCTCCATCCAAAGTGGGATGGATGCCGTCTCTCCTAACAAGACCAGGTTTTCCCCAGAAGCTTTGCCAATTATCTATGAAGCCCACCTCATTTTTGGACACCACTCAGACAGCCAGCAATTCAAGGAGAACATGCGGCTAAACATGTCACTCCCGGTCCGATTGGGGAGGGGCCCAGAGAAAACTACAGAATCCGACATTGTTTGTAGTAAACAAGAGCTTCCAGCAGGAGGCAAGATGTTCAAAGACAGAAGTGTGGGCTCATTGTTTGGGTCTGTTGTCGCTTTTGATGCTACCAGAAGCGATCGTGGTGTTAGAACTCAAATTCAGTTTGTTAGTAGTTGCAAATGTACCAGAGACAATACTGGAATTTATAGGTTATCGGTTATCTGTAACTTCCGATAAATTTTGGGTGGTTTATCAGTTTTCAGTTATCTGATTATCTGTTATCGAAGTTAATTTTTTGGTTATCTGTGCCCTCCACTGCATACACCCCCCTTGTGGCTATGACGAAGTCCAAAACCAATCCGTTTTGGTCATCCATCGGTGTAGCTTACAGTTGTTCATGCAGTCCAGTCATGGCGTCTTTGGTCAGATTATCCAATGAATGCACATTGAAATGGATCTAATTAAATTTACCTACATTTACTGGGTAGTGTGCACCCCCAACAGACGGTCGACTCAATCCCGCTGCAACTGGATGCGCCAGTTTATATTCATTAGCCACTCCCTTTTATCTTTACCTGAAGAAATCATACTCATCACTCATCACGCTCACCACCCTGAGCTTACACAGTGAAACGTATGTTCAAGGAGAAGAACATGACTCCCTCTTATTCTCAAAACCACAACTGCTTATGATATATGAAAATAATGAAAACAAACCTGGTTCTTCCACTAATCTGGTGCATGAAAGTTCACCATATTTTAGTGATCATTTTAATGACCATAATCGTTTGACAGGGTGAGTAAGAAAACAAGAGTGTTTGCAGTTTTTGAGGTACAGTATTATTCTAACAACTGTGATATTCATGGACAGGATATCGAGGCATAGTCGGGGGGAGGAGGGTTTCCAGTTTGGTGGGCTCAGGGTCTCATCACTGCTTTTTGCAGATGATGTGGTCCTGTTGGCTTCATCGGCCGGTGACCTTCATAGCCGAGTGTGAAGCGACTGGGATGAGGATCAGCCCCTCTAAATTCAATTCAATTCAATCAATCAGTTTTTTTATATAGCGCCAAATCACAACAAACAGTTGCCCCAAGGCGCATTATATTGTAAGGCAAGGCCATACAATAATTATGTAAAACCCCAACGGTCAAAACGACCCCCTGTGAGCAAGCACTTGGCTACAGTGGGAAGAAAAAACTCCCTTTTAACAGGAAGAAACCTCCAGCAGAACCAGGCTCAGGGAGGGGCAGTCTTCTGCTGGGACTGGTTGGGGCTGAGGGAGAGAACCAGGAAAAAGACATGCTGTGGAGGGGAGCAGAGATCGATCACTAATGATTAAATGCAGAGTGGTGCATACAGAGCAAAAAGAGAAAGAAACAGTGCATCATGGGAACCCCCCAGCAGTCTGCGTCTATAGCAGCATAACTAAGGGATGGTTCAGGGTCACCTGATCCAGCCCTAACTATAAGCTTTAGCAAAAAGGAAAGTTTTAAGCCTAATCTTAAAAGTAGAGAGGGTGTCTGTCTCCCTGATCTGAATTGGGAGCTGGTTCCACAGGAGAGGAGCCTGAAAGCTGAAGGCTCTGCCTCCCATTCTACTCTTACAAACCCTAGGAACTACAAGTAAGCCTGCAGTCTGAGAGCGAAGTGCTCTATTGGGGTGATATGGTACTACGAGGTCCCTAAGATAAGATTATTCAAAACCTTATAAGTAAGAAGAAGAATTTTAAATTCTATTCTAGAATTAACAGGAAGCCAATGAAGAGAGGCCAATATGGGTGAGATATGCTCTCTCCTTCTAGTCCCCGTCAGTACTCTAGCTGCAGCATTTTGAATTAACTGAAGACTTTTTAGGGAACTTTTAGGACAACCTGATAATAATGAATTACAATAGTCCAGCCTAGAGGAAATAAATGCATGAATTAGTTTTTCAGCATCACTCTGAGACAAGACCTTTCTAATTTTAGAGATATTGCGTAAATGCAAAAAAGCAGTCCTACATATTTGTTTAATATGCACTTTGAATGACATATCCTGATCAAAAATGACTCCAAGATTTCTCACAGTATTACTAGAGGTCAGGGTAATGCCATCCAGAGTAAGGATCTGGTTAGACACCATGTTCTAAGATTTGTGGGCCAAGTACAATAACTTCAGTTTTATCTGAGTTTAAAAGCAGGAAATTAGAGGTCATCCATGTCTTTATGTCTGTAAGACAATCCTGCAGTTTAGCTAATTGGTGTGTGTCCTCTGGCTTCATGGATAGATAAAGCTGGGTATCATCTGCGTAACAATGAAAATTTAAGCAATACCGTCTAATAATACTGCCTAAGGGAAGCATGTATAAAGTGAATAAAATTGGTCCTAGCACAGAACCTTGTGGAACTCCATAATTAACTTTAGTCTGTGAAGAAGATTCCCCATTTACATGAACAAATTGTAATCTATTAGACAAATATGATTCAAACCACCGCAGCGCAGTGCCTTTAATACCTATGGCATGCTCTAATCTCTGTAATAAAATTTTATGGTCAACAGTATCAAAAGCAGCACTGAGGTCTAACAGAACAAGCACAGAGATGAGTCCACTGTCCGAGGCCATAAGAAGATCATTTGTAACCTTCACTAATGCTGTTTCTGTACTATGATGAATTCTAAAACCTGACTGAAACTCTTCAAATAGACCATTCCTCTGCAGATGATCAGTTAGCTGTTTACAACTACCCTTTCAAGAATTTTGAGAGAAAAGGAAGGTTGGAGATTGGCCTATAATTAGCTAAGATAGCTGGGTCAAGTGATGGCTTTTTAAGTAATGGTTTAATTACTGCCACCTTAAAAGCCTGTGGTACATAGCCAACTAACAAAGATAGATTGATCATATTTAAGATCGAAGCATTAAATAATGGTAGGGCTTCCTTGAGCAGCCTGGTAGGAATGGGGTCTAATAAACATGTTGATGGTTTGGATGAAGTAACTAATGAAAATAACTCAGACAGAACAATCGGAGAGAAAGAGTCTAACCAAATACCGCATCACTGAAAGCAGCCAAAGATAACGATACGTCTTTGGGATGGTTATGAGTAATTTTTTCTCTAATAGTTAAAATTTTGTTAGCAAAGAAAGTCATGAAGTCATTACTAGTTAAAGTTAATGGAATACTCAGCTCAATAGAGCTCTGACTCTTTGTCAGCCTGGCTACAGTGCTGAAAAGAAACCTGGGGTTGTTCTTATTTTCTTCAATTAGTGATGAGTAGAAAGATGTCCTAGCTTTACGGAGGGCTTTTTTATAGAGCAACAGACTCTTTTTCCAGGCTAAGTGAAGATCTTCTAAATTAGTGAGACGCCATTTCCTCTCCAACTTACGGGTTATCTGCTTTAAGCTACGAGTTTGTGAGTTATACCACGGAGTCAGACACTTCTGATTTAAAGCTCTCTTTTTCAGAGGAGCTACAGCATCCAAAGTTGTCTTCAATGAGGATGTAAAACTATTGACGAGATACTCTATCTCCCTTACAGAGTTTAGGTAGCTACTCTGCACTGTGTTGGTATATGGCATTAGAGAACATAAAGAAGGAATCATATCCTTAAACCTAGTTACAGCGCTTTCTGAAAGACTTCTAGTGTAATGAAACTTATTCCCCACTGCTGGGTAGTCCATCAGAGTAATGTAAATGTTATTAAGAATCATCAGACAGAAGGGAGTTTTCAGGGAATACTGTTAAGTCTTCTATTTCCATACCATAAGTCAGAACAAGATCTAAGATATGATTAAAGTGGTGGGTGGACTCATTTACTTTTTGAGCAAAGCCAATAGAGTCTAATAATAGATTAAATGCAGTGTTGAGGCTGTCATTCTCAGCATCTGTGTGGATGTTAAAATCGCCCACTATAATTATCTTATCTGAGCTAAGCACTAAGTCAGACAAAAGGTCTGAAAATTCACAGAGAAACTCACAGTAACGACCAGGTGGACGATAGATAATAACAAATAAAACTGGTTTTTGGGACTTCCAATTTGGATGGACAAGACAAAGAGACAAGTTTTCAAATGAATTAAAGCTCTGTCTAGGTTTTTGATTAATTAATAAGCTGGAATGGAAGATTGCTGCTAATCCTCCGCCCCGGCCCGTGCTACGAGCATTCTGACAGTTAGTGTGACTCGGGGGTGTTGACTCATTTAAACTAACATATTCATCCTGCTGTAACCAGGTTTCTGTTAGGCAGAATAAATCAATATGTTGATCAATTATTATATCATTTACCAACAGGGACTTAGAAGAGAGAGACCTAATGTTTAATAGACCACATTTAACTGTTTTAGTCTGAGGTGCAGTTGAAGGTGCTATATTATTTTTTCTTTTTGAATTTTTATGCTTAAATAGATTTTTGCTGGTTATTGGTAGTCTGGGAGCAGGCACTGTCTCTACAGGGATGGGGTAATGAGGGGATGGCAGGGGGAGAGAAGCTGCAGAGAGGTGTGTAAGACTACAACTCTGCTTCCTGGTCCCAACCCTGGATAGTCACGGTTTGGAGGATTTAAGAAAATTGGCCAGATTTCTAGAAATGAGAGCTGCTCCATCCAAAGTGGGATGGATGCCGTCTCTCCTAACAAGACCAGGTTTTCCCCAGAAGCTTTGCCAATTATCTATGAAGCTCACCTCATTTTTTGGACACCACTCAGACAGCCAGCAATTCAAGGAGAACATGCGGCTAAACATGTCACTCCCGGTCCGATTGGGGAGGTGCCCAGAGAAAACTACAGAGTCCGACATTGTTTTTGCAAAGTTACACACCGATTTAATGTTAATTTTAGTGACCTCCGATTGGCGTAACCGGGTGTCATTACTGCCGACGTGAATTACAATCTTACCAAATTTACGCTTAGCCTTAGCCAGCAGTTTCAAATTTCCTTCAATGTCGCCTGCTCTGGCCCCCGGAAGACAACTGACTATGGTTGCTGGTGTCGCTAACTTCACATTTCTCAAAACAGAGTCGCCAATAACCAGAGTTTGATCCTCGGCGGGTGTGTCGTCGAGTGGGGAAAAACGGTTAGAGATGTGAACGGGTTGGCGGTGTACACGGGGCTTCTGTTTAGGGCTACGCTTCCTCCTCACAGTCACCCAGTCAGCCTGCTTTCCCGGCTGCTCGGGATCTGCCAGGGGGGGAACTAACGGCGGCTAAGCTACCTTGGTCCGCACCGACTACAGGGGCCTGGCTAGCTGTAGAATTTTCCACGGTGCGGAGCCGAGTCTCCAATTCGCCCAGCCTGGCCTCCAAAGCTACGAATAAGCTACACTTATTACAAGTACCGTTACTGCTAAAGGAGGCCGAGGAATAACTAAACATTTCACACCCAGAGCAGAAAAGTGCGGGAGAGACAGGAGAAGCCGCCATGCTAAATCGGCTAAGAGCTAGTAGCTATGCTAAGCTAGCGGATTCCTAAAAACACGCAAAGTGAATAATGTGTAAATAATTTAGAGGTGATTCAGCAGAAGGAGTGCTTTAGTTAAGGCACATAAAGATTACACTGGGAAACAAATCGTAATCTAGATAACTAGATCAATCTAACTGCGCAGATTAAACAGCTAACAGATACAGAAAAACACCGCTGTGCTCCGGAACAGGAAGTGATACAATACCGCAGTGAGAGCCAACCACCAGTAGAGGCAAGCAAGAGGCCATGGTTCTCAGCAGGAAACCGATGGATTGCCTACTCCGGGTAGGGAATGAGGTCTTGCCCCTCGGGTCTTGTTCACGAGTGAGGGGACAATGGAGCATGAGATTGGCCGGAGAATCGGTGCAGCATTCGCTCTACCGTACTGTTGTGATGCAAGGGAGCTGAGCCAAAAGGTGAAGCTCTCGATCTACTTGTCAATCTTCGTTCCTACTCTCACCTATGGTCATGAGGGTTGGGTCATGACCGAAAGAACTAGTTCGCGGGTACAAGTGGCCAAAATGGGCTTATGGGCTCAGGAGGGTGGCTGGTGTCTCCCTTAGAGATAGGGTGAGAAGTTCAGTCATCCATGGAGAGCTCGGAGTAGAGCCGCTGCTCCTTCACGTTGAAAGGAGCCAACTGAGGTGGTTCGGGTATCTGGTAAGGATGTCCCCTGGGCGCCTCCCTAGACTGGTGTTCCAGGCATCTGGGAGGAGACCCCGGGGAAGACCCACGACTAGGTGGAGAAATTATGTCTCCACACTGGCCTGGAGCTGTTGCCCCCGCAATCCCATCCTGGAAAAGCGGTTGAAGACGAATATTCTAACAACTGAATTAAATGAATTTTTATTTACTTTTAGTTCTGTTTTTTGTTGTTGTTGTTGTTGTTTTTTGTTGTTTTCCTCTTATTCCTTTTTTGTTTTGAAAAAGAATTAATGAACTAATGAAATATGACTATGAATGAAGAATTAGTAAAGTAATTCTTTTTGTTTATAATTATAATACTGTGAATGTCATTGCGCTCTACGTCCATTTACTGTTAATGTATTTGTTGAAATTAATGTAAATTTGATTTGTGGTCTTTCTAAAACAGGTGGGGTCAACCACAGCAGCATCCCACATGCACAGTTCATTTTTACTCCAAGCATGGTCAGTGCTCTCACATACGGAGAATTGCCATCTTGGACTCGTATTAAACAAAGGTCATAAAAATCTAGAAAAACAGTAGTAGAACGAGTCACCCATCACCAGGCTGGGAAAAGGCTTCTCACAGAATGAACAACATGGTTTAATCGATCAGATCGCGATAGCCGCCATAGCCACAGTAGTTGCATAGAGCACCTGGGGTTTTGGCCACAATCATGGACTGATGACACCACGGCCGGGGTGATGGACCACACCCAAGCGATCCAAAAATCCTCACTTTTGGATATGTACAAACACCCATTTTGACCAGCAGAGCTTCTTGTGTCAAGTTGTGAGAATTTAAAAATAAAACGTGATCTTACTGCACTGCTTGACTAATGTTAGCTTAGCCTGCTAGCTGCAAAATTAGCTGAGCTGGTGAATGCTTTAATTCAGAAATGGTTCAGTCTATTTTATTTTTATCAGTCAAGGCTACAGCTTCTTTGTAACCGCTCAGTCCACGAAAACTCAACTTTAAATAACTTAAATATTTTTCCTGGGGGTGCTTTTCCATTTGAACTGTTTAGTGTTGCTTTAAGAAATATATGTATATACTGAAAATAAAAACATTTTTCCCCTTTCTAATGAAAGTCTGCTTTTCAAATAATTAAATATGCATGTCCCTGCGCTTTATCTGTGGAGGTGAGAAGGAGCTGGCAGACCAAAACTGTTTTTCACCACACTGCTTCGCTTTGAATGCACAACTATTCCATCTCAGATAATCCACGCAGACCGTCTTTGTCTAAATATTTATGCAGATTTGTAAGACGGTAGCATCAGTAGCTACATTGATTAGCCCTTACAACCGTTCTGCGAATGCTCCATCATCATCTTTTTCTCTGGTTTTTGTCAGAGCGAGACAGTGTCGCACACAGGTCTGGCATATGTATCACAGCGTAAGGTGAAGCCTCGCGTACACAAAAATTCACTACCTCATTTCAGTCTCAATGCATAGAGCACAATTAAAAATACAGATACATGTCTGTGAATATGTGTGTCAGAAACTAGGATCACAGACATCACAGAGATACACAATACACTGGAATTCTGGCAGAAACACTGTCTCACAGGGAGGTTTCCGACCCGGGGACTTTTGGTGATGACAGCATTCACAAGCACTGTCCCACGGACCTCCAGTCCAGGTGGCTTGCCAGCTGGTTAGACCTCCCAGTTCTCTGTAATTCTCTTATTTCTTCTATCGCAATCTGGAGGTGACATCTTCATGCACCCCCCCCCATGGCACACCGGCCGGTTATTCACTCAACTCTGGTCAATTCTGTTATTCCACCATTCACTTAATTCCGTGGGGCTCCTGGTGACATCACGTGCACCGTTGCCAAGCCCACAGCATGCCGGCTCCAGTCCATTCTCTCAACTTCTTAATTCTCTTAACACATTATGGTGTCTGACGACACCAGCATGCACCGTTATCTGCCCAAATGGATTGCCGATTGTTTATTCCCTTAAGTCTTCATCAATTCTTAATTCTCAAACCTCTCAGTGTTTCTGATACAACCTGCTGATGATGTCAGCATGTGCTGCATCAGCCAGAAAAATCTCATCAACATCAGCCCGTTAATTTTCATACCAGAACAATAAAGGTGCATCCATCAAACTCTGGACTTCAATTTTATGAGCCTAAGCCCGGCAGAAATGTAAGAAAAAGGTTTTAGTTGTGACCACTGAAGTCCAGTGTTAGAGAATCACCCGTCAGATTCGGTACAGCCGCCGTAGATTTTAGCCGAGTCTCACTCAAAGCCCACGTCCTCTTGGGTTTTGGCAATAGTTTGTTGAGGTTTTCCACGATCTTCCCAGTTTAATGTGTAGTTTAATGTGGGGAGCAAACTCAGAAGACTCAAAAACTGACAGGAAACAGACTTCAGTTTACAGGTGTTGTACTGAAAGATGCCTTCACTAAACAGAGGGGCTACCACAGCTTGCAAGCTGCTCACACACACAGTGCTCTGCCTGCCCTCAGCTCTGCACCCAGGTGGGCAGGCTGCTGCCCTCAGCGTGGATCAGTAAAGCTGATTGTTGAAAAATGTTGCATTTGACATTCATATGCAGTGACTGCTCACATTGTACAGTACTGTTCAGAATAATAGTAGTGCTATATGACTAAAAAGATTAATCCAGGTTTTGAGTATATTTCTTATTGTTACATGGGAAACAAGGTACCAGTAGATTCAATAGATTCCCACAAATCCAACAAGACCAAGCATTCATGATATGCACACTCTTAAGGCTATGAAATTGGGCTATTAGTAAAAAAAAAAGTAGAAAAGGGGGTGTTCACAATAATAGTAGCATCTGCTGTTGACGCTACAAATTCAAAACTATTATGTTCAAACTGCTTTTTTTAGCAATCCTGTGAATCACTAAACTAGTATTTAGTTGTATAACCACCATTTTTCATGATTTCTTCACATCTGCGAGGCATTAATTTTGTTGGTTTGGAACCAAGATTTTGCTTGTTTACTAGTGTGCTTGGGCTCATTGTCTTGTTGAAACACCCATTTCAAGGGCATGTCCTCTTCAGCATAAGGCAACATGACCTCTTCAAGTATTTTGACATATCCAAACTGATCCATGATACCTGGTATGCGATATATAGGCCCAACAGCATAGTAGGAGAAACATGCCCATATCATGATGCTTGCACCACCATGCTTCACTGTCTTCACTGTGAACTGTGGCTTGAATTCAGAGTTTGGGGGTCGTCTCACAAACTGAGGCCCTTGGACCCACAGAGAACAATTTTACGCTCATCAGTCCACAAAATATTCCTCCATTTCTCTTTCGGCCAGTTGATGTGTTCTTTGGCAAATTGTAACCTCTTCTGCATGTCTTTTATTTAACAGAGGGACTTTGCGGGGATTCTTGCAAATAAATTAGCTTCACACAGGCGTCTTCTAACTGTCACAGCACTTACAGGTAACTCCAGACTGTCTTTGATCATCCTGGAGCTGATAAGTGGGTGAGCCTTTGCCATTCTGGTTATTCTTCTATCCATTTTGATGGTTGTTTTCTGTTTTCTTCCACGTGTCTCTAGTTTTTTTTTTGTTCATTTTAAAGCATTGGAGATCATTGTAGATGAACAGCCTATAATTTTTTGCACCTGCGTATAAGTTTTCCCCTCTCCAATCAACTTTTTAATCAAACTACACTGTTCTTCTGAATAGGGGACACCTGATTCACACCTGTTTGTTCCACAAAATTGACGAAATCACTGACTGAATGCCACACTACTATTATTGTGAACACCCCCTTTTCTACTTTTCTTTACTAATAGTCCAATTTCATAGCCTTAAGAGTGTGCATATCATGAATGCTTGGGCTTGTTGGATTTGTGAGAATCTACTGAATCTACTGGTACCTTGTTTCCCATGTAACAATAAGAAATATACTCAAAACCTGGATTAATCTTTTTAGTCACATAGCACTACTATTATTCTGAACACTACTGTATATACACAGTATGTGTAAAATTAAAGCTGTGTTTTGTCTGTGTAGCGAGGAAAGCAAAAGAACAGTGCATATCGTGGCATCCCAGAGGAGACATGAAGTCATCAAGTAGACCGGATTTACAGTCATAGGATATTCTGATATCGCCTAGACTATAGCCAGGTATTCTGCAAGCACTGTGGACACACACACATCATACATACACACACATTGATATATGATGGGGGCGGGGGGGGGGGGGGGGTAGTGGCTGTGAGGTCACCTATTATTCTAATTTGGGAAGGCAACATATGATTGGGTTATATTAATATTTACATATATAAACAATATGCAGACTGATGGATAGATTATGTTTCTATATAAGACATTACATTAGATGGGAGTTTTATATATATCAATGAGGACAATGTGTGTGACTGTTGGCACCTTTGGGACTTGCTTTGCTGATGCTCAGTGATTCACCTTTCTGCAGCTCTCAGCACCTTATTACTATTGTGGTGTTATTGAGATTAGTATAGATGATATTTATATGGTGCTTTACACAGTGCTATGTGACACTTTACAGGACAGGGAAGGTAACACCAGCACAACTTTTATATGCAAAGGTCACTGACAAATACACAAGTTTATACAATATTATAGTATGAAACCTTCACTGTCCCTAATACAGTACAGTGGTATTAGATTCACAACCACTGGTAACTATCCCACCTGTGTTATGTGATTCCCTGTGCCCTGTTTTCAACAGGCTGCTGACTTGGACAGGGATATGCTGCACAGTGTTGTGGCATCTTGATGCTTCTGCTGCTCATTCCAGAGTGCGATGATCAGTCCAAGATAGTGGCCACATTTCTTGCCCCCCAGCAGCCAGTGAGGTGTCTTCTCTTTATTTCATTTCATTTCAGTGGAGCTTTACTGACAGGCCCGGATCCAGCCCTGTTACTGACATGGGAAACGTATGTTTACATTGTCAAAGCGAGTGTTACATTAAGCAACAAATAAAAATGAAGTAGCTGTACATACAGTTATCAATATTCTGCAGTAAATAAATGTGTAAACAGATGTGGGATTGAAATGACAGTAAAAACTGTGTTTTCGGTGTAAAAAATGTACAATCCTATAAAATGTGTTATATTATACACGTAGCAGTTTAATGTCCTGTTTTGGGTTTACGGTGGTTTGTGTCCGTTGTTCCTTCTTTTCGCATCTCAAACCTTGCTGCTGTGTTTGTTGTCCTTCAGCCAGCAGATAGTGAAGTTTGTCGATGTTGCTCTCATAGTCTGTTTGGGTGTTTGTGATCTGTGTCTCTGTTCGTGTCTCTGATGTCTTGGTGCAGCGGGCAGGTGGTCAGGAAGTGCAGCTCGGTCTCCACGTGGTGTTGTGAGCAGTGGGTCTGTCACAGTCTGTTTTCTCTGGGGAGCCAGGTCTGTCTGTGGCGGCCTTACTCCACGGCCAGGCTGTGCTCACTGAGTCTCGTCAAGGATTTCCTGAGCTTTGGGTTGGTCACAGTGCTCAGGTATTCTGCCACCAAGTTCTGTCTGTTTAGGGGCAAATATGTCTTTATATGACTATGTTGTACCCTGGCGGGAAGGTGTCTGCCGCCATTCGTGTGACAGTCGGGACATTTGTGTCACATTCTGGATACATTCTTGTCATTCAGGCTGCATTCTACATATTCTTCCTGCATTCTGCCAGCACTGGGGGATTCATGCTGTGTTCTGGCCTCATTTGTCCTATGTTCTAGGTATTTATACTGTGTTCTGGGGCGCATTTGTCCTGTATTCAGAGACTGCTGCACTGTGAATGTGCATGAATCATTTGAGTCGACTTCAACCCACATTCTGGGTATTGGTACGGCATTTGTACACGGCTGTGCAGATGTCTGTCCCATACAAATGCGGCTTGAATTCTGGTTATTTTTCCCAGTCGGGCTGATTCGGTCTCATTTGTGCTAAGTGTGACAGGGCCCTAAGTGCTGTCACGTGACCTGTTGTCCATGTGCTCTTTGATACAAGAGCCACCAGCAGTCTGGTCCAGGATCAGTTCTCATCCAGCAGGACAATTCATTCATTTGTGTGTGCTGGAAGGAATGTCACAGCTCTGATTCAGATTCCAATTAAAGTTTGATTTCTCCTTTTCAACGGACAGAGCTTTTTTCTGCTGACATCATCTGCTGACATCATCACCTTTAACTCAAGATGTTATTTTTTTTTAAATTGAGAAGTTAAAAAAGATCACAGGAAGCACAAAACGTACTTCCTCATTTTGACTATAAACTTTAAGAATCTGCTGGAAAACAAACATATTCAACATATTCAAACAAACAAACAAAGCAACCTGAAGAAAACACAAAAGGATTATACAGAAAACCACTTCAGTTTTATCAGGTCAATAAATATGATGTTTAGTAGACAAAGATAAAAAATGCAACAAATGCAAAAACTTCAAAATGAATTTAAAAAGAAATGGAACAAACAGAAAGCATCTGTCCATCATAGAAAACAGTAAATAAACAAAAATGCCGATGGGAGACAGACAGACAGACAGACACAGAGAGAGGGGGGGGGAGAGAGAGAGACAGACAAAGAGACAGCGAGTGAATGACAGAGACAGACAGATGTGAATCCCAGAAAAGAGACGTACAGATGCTCTGTCTTGATTGGGTTTGAAATGTTTTTTGGTTGTTTTTTGCTGTTTCTGGTCCTGAACGGCTGCCGAGCTGCTGGAGGTAAAAAGACTTTTTTTATTTCATTCCTTTGTTTTATGTAAAAAAGATGAAAGACAACATTTTTATTGTCTGGAGTCAATTCTTTAATCACATACCATGTTGTTGTTGTTTGCTCTTTAGAAAATACTTTAATTAAATGCATTCAAAGTATTAACATTAATAAAATAAAAAATGACCTGGGGCAACACAGAAATAAGTGCTGAAAAATTTAATAAGGTGCTGAAAACAAAAATATACAGAGGGACTAATGTTTTGACATGAGAGTCACATCTTCCTCAGAGTCCTACAAAGATGGTATAAATACTAATAAGAAACAGGTGTCCTGATGCTTCCAAAGGGGCATGACCATCCGTCAAACACAGCACTCACTCACTCAGTAATCAGTGCATATGATTAGAAACACACTGTCCCAAAACAAACATGACTAAAACCGGAATAAAAAACAGTTATTAGAGAAAATAAGTGAATTTTAGTTCTTCATTCAAACCAAAAGGTTCCAAGGTGCCTAAAGTATAAATTAGCATTAGTGGAATTAGAACAATGTGCACCAAGTCTATCACGAATATTTCAGGCACACCTAAATTTAAATTTGGCCAGTTCAGCACAGATGTCTTTAAGTGTGGGATCACTCTTAAGAATGCGCCAGTGTTTATAAATTCTGTTTTTTATTCTTCCCACCAATGGAGTATAGCAGGTAGAAAAAAGCTATTTAGATGTTGAAGAAGATTTAGATTTTTTCTTAAGTAAAGAGGCACGGTCAGTATTTAGAGCTCTGTCCCATGCTTTACCAATATCAATTTTACTATAACCAAGTTGTTCAAACAGAGTTTCTAGATGAGCTGCTTTTGACATGAAGTCAGTAATAGAACTATAGTTTCTTCTGACTCACAAAAACTGACCCACTGGTATGTTACGAACTAAATGGAGCGGACTCTGTAGGACTCATACAATTACATAATTATTGTATGGCCTTGCCTTACAATATAAAGCGCCTTGGGGCAACTGTTTGTTGTGATTTGGCGCTATATAAATAAAAAAAATTGATTGATTGATTGATTTATTGACTCCGAGGAAGATTGTGATTTTCACGTCGAAACATTAGTCCCTCTGTATATTTTTTGTTTTCAGCACCTTATTAAATTTTTCAGCACTTATTTCTGTGTTGCACCAGTTATTTTTCTCTTTTACAAATCAGTCCTATCTGGTTGCACCAGATTTGTTTGTGCCATACAGAAGTGCAGTGAACTCTTTTTTGTTCTATTAATATTTATTTTTATGTTTCATGAATCATTCATAATTGTTTGGTAAACACTGAAATGTATAATGATTTTCAAACACTTTAATTAAATAGATTCAAAGAATTTATATTTACACTTTACGTTTGATGAAACATAATTGTTTTGTAAACACTGAAATTTTATATCTATATTTTAGTTTTAATGGAACATTCAGATTTTTAACACACATTTTGAATATTTGAATTATGAACAATGTTTATAGGTTTTTCACCTGAAAGCAGAAAAAAACATTTTGTTAATTCACCCTCTGCAACAGTGAATTAACATTTCATGTTTCTAACATTTACTGAAGTAGGAAGGGCATGCGGCATAAAACATGTACCAAATCATCACACAGCTCCACCTGCTGTGGTCACCTCAAGTGACACAAGGGAATATAAACTATAAATAAAATTTAAAATATTAACTGTTGCAAAAGGTTAATTAAATATTTTTCTGTCAGGATGAGCTGAAGCCAAATGATGAAACAAAAGGATTTTATACTCTTTCCAGTTTTCAGATTGCCAACATGTGAAAAATGTAACATTTTATAAAACAGTTCGATACTTTGATGATGATGGTGATGATGATGATGATGATGATGCAGGCTTCATCTTCATCATAGTTTTGCTGGAATGACAAAATGTGAAACACAAAGAAGAAGTGAGAGGAGGAAGTAAGACAGACACCCCAATGCCTATGAGATCTGTTTCCTGAAATTTCATCACTTCAGAAACCCGCTAACTGAAGGGTTCTGGAAATAACAGAGTTCTGAAATTTTCTCAGTGAAATCTATCAACATGTTTTTCCTCATATTTAATTAGCCCTTTTGTTTGTGTACAAGCAAATATCTTAGAATATTGAACATCAGCTCTTATTGTTTTGGTGATTTTAAAAAGTGTTTCATACTTGTCCTTTATCCCACATCGATGGTTTTTATCCACTACAGTCCAGTGCGGAACCTGATTTTCCCTCAACCCATCCATTGTCATCCCCTGTTCTTCCAGTCTCACCTCTTTTTAGTGACATTCATCATCTCTTCCCCCGTTCTTCCTGCTCATCTCTCTTTTAGTAACATATTCATCTCTTCCCATTCTTCCAGTCTAGTCTCTCTTTTTAGTGACATTCACCATCTCTTCCCATTCTTCCTGCTCATCTCTCTTTTAGTAACATATTCATCTCTTCCCATTCTTCCTGCTCATCTCTCTTTAAGTGACATATTCATCATCTCTTCCCATTCTTCCCGCTCATCTCTCTTTAAGTGACATATTCATCATCTCAACCCATTCTTCCAGTCTCATCTCTCTTCTAGCAACATATTCACCATCTCTTCCCATTCTTCCAGTCCCATCTCTCTTTTGTGACAAATTCACCATCTCTTCCCATTCTTCCAGTCCCATCTCTCTTTTTGTGACATATTCACCATCTCTTCCCATTCTTCCTGCTCATCTCTCTTTTAGTGACATATTCATCTCTTCCCATTCTTCCAGTCTCATCTCTCTTTTAATAACATATTCACAATCGCTTCCCTTTCTTCCTGCTCATCTCTCTTTTAGTGACATATTCATCTCTTCCCATTCTTCCAGTCTCATCTCTCTTTTAATAACATATTCACAATCGCTTCCCTTTCTTCCTGCTCATCTCTCTTTTAGTGACATATTCATCTCTTCCCATTCTTCCAGTCTCATCTCTCTTTTAATAACATATTCACAATCTCTTCCCTTTCTTCCTGCTCATCTCTCTTTTAGTGGCAATACTCATCACCTCTTCCCATTCTTCCTGTCTCATCTCTCTTTTAGTGACATATTTATCATTTCTTCCAATTCTTCTAGTCTCATCTCTCTTCGAGTGACATATTCATCATCTCTTCCCATTCTTCAAGTCTCATCCCTCTTCTCGTGACATATTAACAATCTCTTCACATTCTTCCAGTCTCCTCTGTCTTTTGTGATATTTTTATCACCTCTTCCCCTGTTCTTCCAGTCTGTAATCCTGCTAAAAGGCAGATAGACAAAAAAACAAAACAAAACAAAACAAATAAATGCTGATTATTTTATTATGTCCTTGGCGGACGTAACAATGTCATGGGCAAAACATTTCACATGGCTTCAAACACACACCAAATCTGTTTCTGATGGATGGTGTGTGTAATATGATCTTCTTACTGGCCAGTCAGTAATAAAAAAATTTTCTTGTCGATGTCTGTCTAAAATCTCGTTACAGAGGTGGGCAGAGCGGCCCCCCCACCATTACAGTAAAGGTCCACATTTGTAGACATGGAAACACATTTTTACAGAGAATAATTCTTATAATGAAAATATACTGTATGTAACAAACAAAACGTCAGTCATTATTACTCTGAGGTGCTAGTTTTACTACTACATTTCTGCACAAAGTGGAATTGATGAGATGTATTAAAAACTGTTTATATAATTAAAAATATTTAATGAATACAACAGTACGGTAGAGCGAATGCAATAGCGCTCCTGCTGCACTGATTCTCTGGCCAATCTCATGCTCAATTGTCCCCACACTTGTGAACAAGACCCAGAGGTACTTGAACTCCTTCACTTGGGGCAAGACCGTATTGCCTACCTGTAGTAGGCAATCCATTGGTTTCCTGCTGAGAACCATGACCTCAGATTTAGAGGTGCTGATCCTCATCCCAGCAGCTTCACATTCTGCTGCGAACCAATGCAGTGAGTGCTGGAGTTCACGTATCGATGAAGCCAACAGGACCACATTTCAATTCAATTTCAATTTATTTTCAGTTATATAGCACCAAATCACAACAAAGTTGCCTCAAGGCGCTTCACGCAAGTAAGGTCTAACCTTACTAACCCCCAGAGCAGCAGTGGTAAGGGAAAACTCCCTCTGAGGAAGAAATCTCAAGCAGACCAGACTCAAAGGGGTGACCCTCTGCTTGGGACATGCTACAGACATAAATTACAGAACAATTCACAAAATGAATATACAGGAAATGCTGTTGGTGCACAGGACAGGAGGGTCTCCAGCACAAATACCACACCCATCTATGGATGGAGCAACACCTGAAACAGTGAAAAAAATAGAATCAGGCATCAAAAAGACAACAAATACATATCTCAATAATATATAATATATAAATATATAATAATAATAAAAAATCTCAAATACAGTGAAGAGACGCCAAAATGGGTGTAATGTGGTCAAACTTTCTGCTTCCTGTCGACAGTCTGGCAGGACCATCTTGAAACAATTGGAGAGCCCTAATGCTGGACTGCAGTAAACCAGAAAATAGAACATTGCAGTAGTCCAATCAAGAAGAGATACATGCATGGATCAGGGTCTCAGCATCAGCCATAGACAGGATGGGATGAATCTTCGCTATATTTCGCAGGTGGAAGAAAGCAGTCCTCGTAATATCTCTTATGTGGAGGTCAAAGGACAATATAGGATCAAAAAATACCCTGAGGTTCCTCACATTGTCAATGTGATGTGCTACCCCATTTCAAATGAAGTTGGGATGCTGTGTAAAATGTATATAAAAACAGAATACAATGATTTGCAAATCCTCTTCAACCTATATTCAATTGAATACACCACAAAGACAAGATATTTAATGTTCAAACTTATCAATCAACCAATCAATCAACTTTTTTTTTATATAGCGCCAAATCACAACAAACAGTTGCCCCAAGGCGCTTTATATTGTAAGGCAAGGCCATACAACAATCATGAAAAACCCCAACGGTCAAAACGACCCCCTGTGAGCAAGCACTTGGCAACAGTGGGAAGGAAAAACTCCCTCTTAACAGGAAGAAACCTCCAGCAGAACCAGGCTCAGGGAGGGGCAGTCTTCTGCTGGGACTGGTTGGGGCTGAGGGAAAGAACCAGGAAAAAGACATGCTGTGGAGGGGGGCAGAGATCGATCACTAATGATTAAATGCGGAGTGATGCATACAGAGCAAAAAGAGAAAGAAACAGTGCATCATGGGAACCCCCCCACAGTCTACGTCTAAAGCAGCATAACCAAGGGATAGTCCAGGGTCACCCGATCCAGCCCTAACTATAAGCCTTAGCGAAAAGGAAAGTTTTAAGCCTAATCTTAAAAGTAGAGAGGGTATCTGTCTCCCTGATCTGAATTGGGAGCTGGTTCCACAGGAGAGGAGCCTGAAAGCTGAAGGCTCTGCCTCCCATTCTACTCTTACAAACCCTAGGAACTACAAGTAAGCCTGCAGTCTGAGAGCGAAGCGCTCTATTAGGGTGATATGGTACTACGAGGTCCCTGAGATAAGATGGGACCTGATTATTCAAAACCTTATAAGTAAGAAGAAGAATTTTAAATTCTATTCTAGAATTAACAGGAAGCCAATGAAGAGAGGCCAACACGGGTGAGATATGCTCTCTCCTGCTAGTCCCCGTCAGTACTCTAGCTGCAGCATTTTGAATTAACTGAAGGCTTTTTAGGGAACTTTTAGGACAACCTGATAATAAAGAATTACAATAGTCCAGCCTAGAGGAAATAAATGCATGAATTAGTTTTTCAGCATCACTCTGAGACAAGACCTTTCTGATTTTAGAGATATTGCGTAATGCAAAAAGGCAGTCCTACATATTTGTTTAATATGCGCTTTGAATGACATATCCTGATCAAAAATGACTCCAAGATTTCTCACAGTATTACTAGAGGTCAGGGAAATGCCATCCAGAGTAAAGATCTGGTTAGACACCATGCTTCTAAGATTTGTGGGGCCAAGTACAATAACTTCAGTTTTATCTGAGTTTAAAAGCAGGAAATTAGAGGTCATCCATGTCTTTATGTCTGTAAGACAATCCTGCAGTTTAGCTAATTGGTGTGTGTCCTCTGGCTTCATGGATAGATAAAGCTGGGTATCATCTGCGTAACAATGAAAATTTAAGCAATACCGTCTAATAATACTGCCTAAGGGAAGCATGTATAAAGTGAATAAAATTGGTCCTAGCACAGAACCTTGTGGAACTCCATAATTAACTTTAGTCTGTGAAGAAGATTCCCCATTTACATGAACAAACTGTAATCTATTAGACAAATATGATTCAAACCACCGCAGCGCAGTGCCTTTAATACCTATGACATGCTCTAATCTCTGTAATAAAATTTTATGGTCAACAGTATCAAAAGCAGCACTGAGGTCCAACAGAACAAGCACAGAGATAAGTCCACTGTCCCGAAGCCATAAGAAGATCATTTGTAACCTTCACTAATGCTGTTTCTGTACTATGATGAATTCTAAAACCTGACTGAACCTCTTCAAATAGACCATTCCTCTGCAGGTGATCAGTTAGCTGTTTTACAACTACCCTCTCAAGAATCTTTGAGAGAAAAGGAAGGTTGGAGATTGGCCTATAATTAGCTAAAATAGCTGGGTCAAGAGAAGGCTTTTTAAGTAATGGTTTAATTACTGCCACCTTAAAAGCCTGTGGTACATAGCCAACTAACAAAGATAAGTTGATCATATTTAAGATTGAAGCATTAAATAATGGTAGGACTTCCTTGAGCAGCCTGGCAGGAATGGGGTCTAATAAACATGTTGATGGTTTGGATGAAGTAACTAATGAAAATAACTCAGAAGGAACAATCGGAGAGAAACAGTCTAACCAAATACCGGCATCACTGAAAGCAGCCAAAGATAACGATACATCTTTGGGATGGTTATGAGTAATTTTTTCTCTAATAGTCAAAATTTTGTTAGCAAGAAAGTCATGAAGTCATTACTAGTTAAAGTTAATGGAATACTCAGCTCAATAGAGCTCTGACTCTTTGTCAGCCTGGCTACAGTGCTGAAAAGAAACCTGGGGTTGTTCTTATTTTCTTCAATTAGTGATGAGTAGAAAGATGTCCTAGCTTTACGGAGGGCTTTTTTATAGAGCAACAAACTCTTTTTCCAGGCTAAGTGAAGATCTTCTAAATTAGTGAGACGCCATTTCCTCTCCAACTTACGGGTTATCTGCTTAAGCTACGAGTTTGTGAGTTATACCACGGAGTCAGACACTTCTGATTTAAAGCTCTCTTTTTCAGAGGAGCTACAGCATCCAAAGTTGTCTTCAATGAGGATGTAAAACTATTGACGAGATACTCTAACTCCCTTACAGAGTTTAGGTAGCTACTCTGCTCTGTGTTGGTATATGACAATAGAGAACATAAAGAAGGAATCATATCCTTAAACCTAGTTACAGCGCTTTCTGAAAGACTTCTAGTGTAATGAAACTTATTCCCCACTGCAGGGTAGTCCATCAGGG
Source organism: Thalassophryne amazonica (assembly GCF_902500255.1). Taxonomy (NCBI): domain Eukaryota; kingdom Metazoa; phylum Chordata; class Actinopteri; order Batrachoidiformes; family Batrachoididae; genus Thalassophryne; species Thalassophryne amazonica. The sequence continues at coordinate 10,028,061 of NC_047111.1, read as the reverse complement.
TAAATGTAAATGTTATTAAAAAATGATCAGACAGAAGGGAGTTTTCAGGGAATACTGTTAAGTCTTCTATTTCTATACCATAAGTCAAAACAAGATCTAAGATATGATTAAAGTGGTGGGTGGACTCATTTACTTTTTGAGCAAAGCCAATAGAGTCTAATAATAGATTAAATGCAGTGTTGAGGCTGTCATTCTCAGCATCTGTGTGGATGTTAAAATCGCCCACTATAAGTATCTTATCTGAGCTAAGCACTAAGTCAGACAGAAGGTCTGAAAATTCACAGAGAAACTCACAGTAACGACCAGGTGGACGATAGATAATAACAAATAAAACTGGTTTTTGGGACTTCCAATTTGAATGGAAAAGACTAAGAGACAAGCTTTCAAATGAATTAAAGCTCTGTCTAGGTTTTTGATTAATTAATAAGCTGGAATGGAAGATTGCTGCTAATCCTCCGCCCCGGCCCGTACTACGAGCATTCTGACAGTTAGTGTGACTCGGGGGTGTTGACTCATTTAAACTAACATATTCATCCTGCTGTAACCAGGTTTCTGTTAGGCAGAATAAATCAATACGTTGATCAATTATTATATCATTTACCAACAGGGACTTAGAAGAGAGAGACCTAATGTTTAATAGACCACATTTAACTGTTTTAGTCTGTGGTGCAGTTGAAGGTGCTATATTATTTTTTCTTTTTGAATTTTTTTGCTTAAATAGATTTTTGCTGGTTATTGGTGGTCTGGAAGCAGGCACCGTCTCTACGGGGATGGGGTAATGAGGGGATGGCAGGGGGAGAGAAGCTGCAGAGAGGTGTATAAGACCACAGCTCTGCCTCCTGGTCCCAACGCTAGACAGTCACAGTTTGGAGGATCCAAGAAAATTGGCCAGATTTCTAGAAATGAGAGCTGCTCCCTCTAAAGTGGGATGGATGCCGTCTCTCCTAACAAGACCAGGTTTTCCCCAGAAGCTTTGCCAATTATCAATGAAGCCCACCTCATTTTTTGGACACCACTCAGACAGCCAGCAATTCAAGGAGAACATGCGGCTAAACATGTCACTCCCGGTCTGATTGGGGAGGGGCCCAGAGAAAACAACAGAGTCCGACATTGTTTTTGCAAAGTTACACACCGATTTAATGTTAATTTTAGTGACCTCCGATTGGCGTAACCGAGTGTCATTACTGCCGACGTGAATTACAATCTTACCAAATTTACGCTTAGCCTTAGCCAGCAATTTCAAATTTCCTTCAATGTCGCCTGCTCTGGCCCCCGGAAGACAATTGACAATGGTTGCTGGTGTCGCTAACTTCACATTTCTCAAACAGAGTCGCCAATAACCAGAGTTTGATCCTCGGCGAGTGTGTCGTCGAGTGGGGAAAAACGGTTAGAGATGTGCACGGGTTGACGGTGTACACGGGGCTTCTGTTTAGGGCTACGCTTCCTCCTCACAGTCACCCAGTCGGCCTGCTTTCCCGACTGCCCGGGATCCGCCAGGGGGGAACTAATGGTGGCTAAGCCACCTTGGTCCGCACCGACTACAGGGGCCTGGTTAGCTGTAGAATTTTCCACGGTGCGGAGCCGAGTCTCCAATTCGCCCAGCCTGGCCTCCAAAGCTACGAATAAGCTGCACTTATTACAAGTACCGTTACTGCTAAAGGAGGCCGAGGAACAGCTAAACATTTCACAACCAGAGCAGAAAAGTGCGGGAGAGACAGGAGAAGCCGCCATGCTAAATCGGCTAAAAGCTAGTAGCTACGCAACCTAGTGGATTCCTAAAAACACGCAAAGTGAATAATGTGTATATTCCAATTCCAATTCCAATGATGTTGGGACATTGTGTAAAATGTAAATAAAAACAGAATACAATGATTTGCAAATCCTCTTCAACCTATATTCAATTGAATACACCACAAAGACAAGATTTTTAATGTTCAAACTGATAAACTTTATTTTATTAGTGCAAATATTCACTCATGTTGAAATGGATGCCTGCAATACGTTTCAAAAAAGCTGGGACAGTGGTATGTTTACCACTGTGTTACATCACCTTTCCTTCTAACAACACTCAATAAGGGTTTGGGAACTGAGGACACTAATTATAGTTAGGGCTGGATCAGGTGACCCTGAACCATCCCTTAGTTATGCTGCTGTAGACTTAGACTGCTGGAGGGTTTCCCATGATGCACCCAGTGTTTCTTTTTATTCACCTCTTTTTGCTCTGTATGCACCACTCTGCATTTAATCATTAGTGATCGATCCCTGCTCCCCTCCACAGCATGTCTTTTTCCTGGTTCTCTCCCTCAGCCCCAACCAGTCCCAGCAGAAGACTGCCCCTCCCTGAGCCTGGTTCTGCTGGAGGTTTCTTCCTGTTAAAAGGGAGTTTTTCCTTCCCACTGTAGCCAAGTGCTTGCTCACAGGGGGTCGTTTTGACCGTTGGGGTTTTACATAATTATTGTATGGCCTTGCCTTACAATATAAAGCGCCTTGGGGCAACTGTTTGTTGTGATTTGGCGCTATATAAAAAAATTGATTGATTGATTGATTGATTGAAGTAATCCAGGAAATCTTGCGCTGTAAAAGGAGAATGACTTACAGGTGGTTGTCCATGAATAAGTGTTGCCACCGTGTCAAACAAGAACTTTGAGTTATGCTTGTTTTTGTTGATCAAATCAGAGTAATAGGTCCGCTTTGTAGCCAGTTATGCATGCTTATAGTCTAAGATAGCATCAGGCCATGCAAGGTGGAATACTTCTAATTTTGAACTACTCCATTTCTGTTCTAGACCTCTAGTGTTATGCTTGAGGTCATGCAAGTAATCATTGAACCAAGGTGACTGTTTTGGAGGGGCGTAGTTTTAATAAAGGTGGTACATATCAGTTTGGAACTCCAGTGAGGGCGGTCGCATCTCCTCCTCTCTCCTCTATCTCTGCTCCAACTTTCAAGTCCCTACTTCACCGGACTGTGAATTCTTCAAACTATATTGGATTAACCATGGAATTGATCAGCTGGTCTCTGAACGCTATTGACACCATTTTTTCAACAAGGATATCAGGGCCAGGGGCCCCTGCATTCTCAGAGGGAACCTACCCTGCTAGCTATGTTCTTGACACATGAGAGTAATAGCGTGTCGCATGCTTGGTGCCATTCTATGTGGAGGACGTCGAAGATCTTTTTATATTTGGTTTTATTGTAGGAGTGTATGTGTTTCCCTGACCTACCGGAGAATTAGCAAGACGGCTGCTACCAGAACCACGGCCCCTCAACTGTCCATCACGATTAATGAGTTGGACAAGGCGATACATTCTCAGATGCAAATTGGGTAATATCTCAGAGCAAATGCACGCCTTGCAAAGGAAGATGTTGGTGACCAGGGAATAGTCATAAATTGGATCTGGTTTTTCAAGTGAGCTGCAAATGTGTTTTCAGTACTCAACTATAAACATAGCAGGCTTATCAGCCTCTGAAGGACAAAATGCCCCGTTGTTTTCGTCAAGAAGAATTTCTACGGCCTTGGTGAACCATTCGGCTGCCTTCTTTCTTATCATCTGTAACTCCAGCACACACAGACAGAAACTGACATAAACTTAACTCATTTGCCACTCACACATGGACAGAGACTGATACGCATGCTCCCACCCCCTTATGTCCCCATCCCCCACAAAATTACGGCCCCCGCTCACGCCACTGGCTTACCCCCCCCTCCCAGCTCCCCCCGGGGTGCAGTGCAGCTTTAGCTGCTGGAGCTCCCCATTCCCCCCCACGTTGGCGGCTCATGTTACTGCAGCCCCCCCCCCCCACACACACTCACATTGCCTTAATTCGGATAACGGACTATTTCAAAGTTTAGTGCACATAAACAATGTCAAATGTATATGTGTTGTCTTTAATTCTTATGTGTGCCATTGTTATGGTAAACAAGTAATAATTGTGGATTAATTGCTGTGTCTTGTCTGTGGTAATTGGAGTGTGGACGTAATGTTATTGTTGTTGCACTCATGAAATGACAATGACAATAAATCTCATCCATCCATCCATTCCTCCATCCACAATCATGTCGAGTGTAGTTTTGAGTGCTGATTTTAAACTATCCACAATACGGTCTACTGATTGGGCATTTTCCAAGCGTGAAGCTAAGATATCAGGCAGTCTAGCTTCGAGTTCAGTCAAAGTTGAGGAGTTGACGCATTGCCTCAGTGATAAATAAGGTTGTTGTTCCACTAAACACGGCAGCGAAACTGTAAACTTAATAAGTGAGTGATCAGAGACCACTGATGTAAGAGGCATGATGTCAATATTCGTAACAGCAATACCACATGTGAGAACCAAATCCAGGGTATTTCCACTAATGTGTATCGAGTCCCGAATGCATTGCCGAAATCCTAATGCATCCACAATTTCCATAATTGTTTTGCCACATCATCTGCAAAAAGCAGTGATGAGACTCTGAGCCCACCAAACCAGAAACCCTCCTCCCCCCAACTATACCTCAATATCCTGTCCATGAATATCACAAACAGGAGTGGTGACAAGGCACAGCCCTGGCAGAGGCCAATCTCCACTGGAAATGAGTCTGACTTACTGCCGACCACCCGACCACAGCTCTCGTTTTGCGAGTACAAAGATTGGATGGCCCTGAGAAGGGACCCCCTCACTCCATACTCCCACAGCACCTCCCACAGTATCTCCCGGGGTACCCGATCATATGCCTTCTCCAAGTCCACAAAACACATGTAAGACTGAATGGGCATACTCCCAGGTACCCTCCAGGATCTTTGTGAGAGTGATGTGCTGGTCGGTTGTTCCACAACCAGGATGGAAACTGCATTATTCCTCTTCCATCAGAGGTTCGACAATTGGCAAAATCCTCCTTTCCAGCACCCTGGAGTAGACTTTACCAGGGAAGCTGAATAGTGTGATGCCCCTGTAGTTGGCACACACTCTCTGGTCCTCCTTTTTAAATATGGGGACCACCATCCCATTTTGCCACTCCTTAGACACTGTCGCAGACCTCAAAGCAATGTTGAAGAGACGTTTCATCCAAGACAATCCCTCCACACCCAGAGCCTTCACCATTCTGGATGGATCTTATCAACCCCCGGGGCCTTGCCTTGCCACTGTGGAGTTGTTTGATGACTTCAGTGACTTCCACCAGGGAAATTGATGAAAATCCTCCATCAGCTTCCAGCTCTACCCCTGCTATAGAGGGCGCTCTGGTCTGATCCATGTGTTCCTCAAAGCGTTCCTTCCAACACCGAATTACATGCTCAGTTGACTCAACAGAGTCCCATCTTTACTGTAGACAGCTTGGATGGTTCCCCGTTTGGCCCTCCTGAGGTGCCTCATGGTCCACCAGAAGCATCTTGGTGCTGACCGAAAGTCCTTCTCCATGGTTGCTCCAAATTTCTTCCACACCCACTGCTTTGCCTCCCCCAGGCTGCCCTTCAGGCCTGTTGGTACCCTGCAACTGCCTCTGGAGTCCTCCGCGATTACATATCCCGGAAGGACTCCTCCTTCAGTCAGATGGCTTCCCTGACCACCAGTGTCCACCACGGTGTTCGAGGGTTGCCACCCCTTGAGGCACCTAAGACCTTCAGGCCACAGCTTCCCAGTGCAGCTTCAGCAATGGAAGGTTTGAAGATTGCCCATTCTGGTTAAATGCCCCCAACCTTCACAGGGATGCCAGACAAGCTTTGCCTGCGGTGTGAGTTGAAGATCTGTTGGACAGTGGGCTCCTCCAGATGTTCCTAGTTCACCCGCACTGTCTATTTGGGCTTACCAGGTCTGTCCAAAGTCCTCCCCACCCTCTGATCCAATTCACCACCAGATGGTGATCAGTTGACAGCTCTGCCCCTCTCTTCACCCGAGTGTCTGGAACATGAGGCCTCAAATCATATGATACAATCAAAAAAAATCGATCATCAATCTTTAGCCTAGGGTGCTCTGGTATCATGTACATTTATGAGCATCCTTATGTTCGAACTTGGTATTCATTTTGGATAATCCGTGACTAGCACAGAAGTCCAATAACAAACAACCATTTGGGTTTTGATCAGGGAGGCCGTTCCTCCCAATCACACCTCTCCAGGTGTCTCTGTCCCCCAACAGAACAATGGAGTCCCCCACTGGAGCTCCATACAAGACTCCATTCAGGGACTCCAGGAAGGCCAAATACTCCAAAATGCTGTTCGGTACATACGCACAAACAAGAGTCAGAGTTCCCCCCATCACCCGAAGGCACAGGGAGGCGACCCTCTTGTCTACTGGGGTAAACTCCAATGTAGCAGTGCTCAGCTGGGGAGTCGTGAGTATCCCCACACCCGCCTGGCACCTCACCCCCTGGGCAACTCCAGAGAAGAATAAGGTCCAACCCCTATCAAGGAGAGTGGTTCCGGAGCCGAGGCTGTGCATGGAGGCGAGGCCTACCAGATCCAACTGGTATCACTCCATCTCCTGCACCAGGTCCAGTTCCACACCCTGAGAGCCAGCCCCTGTCACCTGGGTCTGGTCCGTTGAGGCCCTTAACTTTCACTGTCACCCATGGGACAGTGCACCCAACACCAGCGGTTCCCCCTGTGGGTGGTGAGCTGACGGGCCCTACATCCTGGCCTGGCTCCAGATACCTTGTTCTGTCATGGTATCGTGTGAACCATTCATAGTCTGGCCTCTCACCTGACACCAATTTGCCCTGTAAGACCTCACCAGGAGCACAAAGGCTCCAGACAACACAGCTCTCAGGTTCATAGCGGCACACAAACCTCACCACCATGATAAGGTGATGGTTCCCAGAGAGGAAAAGTTTTCAATCTACTAGTCAGTCTTTGTTCCTACTCTTACCTATGGTCAAGGGGGTTGGGTAATGACTGAACGAACTAGATCATGGGTACAAGCGGCCGAAATGAGCTTCCTCAGGAGGGTGGCTGGTGTCTCCCTTAGAGATAGGGTGAGAAGTTCAGTCATCCGCGGTGAGCTCGGAGTAGAGTCGCTGCTGGGCGCCTCCCTAGGGAGGCGTTCCAGGCACTTCCATCTGGGAGGAGACCCCGGTGAAGACCCAGGATGAGGTGGAGAGATTATATCTCCACACTGGCCTGGGAGTGCTTCGGGATCCCCCAGTCAGAGGTGGTAAGTGTGGCCGAGGAAAGGGCGACCTGACCCTGGAAAAGTAAGATGAATGAATGAAGGAATGATAATGAATACAAACAAGCAGCTTGGACTGAAGATGTTTCGAGTAATGTATAAAAAAGAATGGCTTTAATGTGCTTTACTGAAGCGACTGAATAAAGCACTACACTTATTACTAGAGCTACTGCATTAAGCAGTACACTGATTACTGGAGCTATTGTGAAAAGCACGACACTGACTACTGGAGCTATTGCAAAATGCAGTACACTGATTAATGGAGCTACTGTATAATACAGAACACTGATTACTTGAGCGAAAGCATAATACTGTACACTGACTAATGGAGCTACTGTATAATGCAGTACACTGATTACTGGAGCTATTGCATAATGCAGTACACTGATTACTGGAGCTAATGTACAATGCAGTATACTGATTAATGGAGCTACTGCGTAATGCAGTATATTGATTAATGGAGATACTGCATAATACAGTACACTGATTAATTGAGCGACTGCATAATATAGTACATTGATTAATGGAGCTACTGCATAATGCAGTACACTGATTACTGGAGCTACTATATAATGCAGTGCCCTGATTACTTGAGCTACTGCATAATACAGTACACTGATTAATGGTGCTACTAAATGATGCAGGACCCAGTGTTATGTATCGGACGCAGCCCGGAGAACCGACCAGCGTTTGAAGGACCCAGTATAAAATAAGCAGAGCACGGTACAAAGGATAACAGAGTTTAATAAACATAACAGTGATGTGAAAAATATAAAAGTGCGCGGTCTGGCGTGGTGGATTGCGGTGCGCTCCCAGCAGCGCTAACGGTCCGGAGCCAGAACCGGTTCGGACCCAAGGACCCCGCCGACACCCCCCAGGTGGCCGCGACAAACCGAGTCTGTGAATGAAGAAATCATCTTGTGAGTCCACACTCTACACACAGAGAGACCACTCAAAGGTGTACAAACAGCAAACACTTCCTGGCTTAATTGCAAATCAGCTTCCCACCCTGCAGGCATAGAACACCCTGTTCACAAAACTCCACTGCAGTGGAAGCTGATTTAAACGACCAACATACAGCTCAATATAATAAGGTGTGAGGGACACCACATTTACTGACTGTATAAATGTTAGTCACAAAATCTAACGTACCTCAGGAAGTGTGCTGACGAGCGTGAGACCTCATCCCCTCCTCTTTCACAGACCATGCATCAAACCTGGACGTTCTCTGCATCCACTGATGATGAGATGGTTCCCGAGACGACGATCTCACCCGTCTGGTCACAAGGTCGAGTCTCTGGCAAATGCACACTGTGTACTCCAGTCTTAAATGCCACCATGTTCCAATCCATGTAGATGCACCACAGCTGTGAGTCCTGACGAGCCGCAGGTGATCAGCCTCAGGTGATCAGGGTGAGGTCCTGATAAACTCAGCTACACAGCCACTCAGTCCCAAATGCAAACCACCTGGAAGGAAAAACAAAAGACAGGACAAAAGACAGAAACAAAAAGGCAGCCAGGCCCCCCCAGCCATACAACACCCAGATTACTTGAGCTACTGCATTATACAGTACACTGATTAATGGAGCTATTGCATAATGCAGAAAACTGATTAATGGAACTACTGCATAAAACAGGACACTGATCACTGGAGCTATTGCATAATGCAGTACACTGATTACTGGAGCTACTGCGTAATACAGTACACTGATTACTGAAGCTTTTGCATAATGCAGTACACTGATTACTGGAGTTACTACGTAATACAGTACACTGATTACTGGAGCTATTGCATAATGCAGTACACTGGTTACTGGAGCTACTGTATAATGCAGTACACTGATTACTGGCGCTAGTGCATAATGCAGTACACTGATTAATGAAGCTACTGCATAATGCAGTACCCTGATTACTGGAGCTACTGCGTAATACAGTACACTGATTAATGGAGCTACTGCATAATGCAGTACACTGATTAATGGAGCTATTGCATAATGCAGTACACTGATTAATGGAGCTACTATATAATGCAGTGCCCTGATTACTTGAGTTACTGCATAATACAATACACTGATTAATGGCGCTACTGAATGACGCAGGACCCAGATTACTTGAGCTACTGCATTATACAGTACACTGATTAATGGAGCTACTGTATAATACAGTACACTGATTACTGGAGCTATTGCATAATGCAGTACACTGGTTACTGGAGCTACTGTATAATGCAGTACACTGATTATTGGAGCTAGTGCATAATGCAGTACACTGATTAATGAAGCTACTGCATAATGCAGTACCCTGATTAATGGAGCTACTGATTACTCAAGCTACTGCATAATGAAGTACCCTGATTAAATGAGCTACTGCATAATACAGTACTCTGATTAATGGAGCTACTGTATAATGCAGTGCACTGCTTACTCGAGCTACTGCATAATGCAGTACACTGATTAAATGAGCTACTGCAGAATACAGTACTCTGATTAATGGAGCTACTGTATAATGCAGTATACTAATTACTGGAGCTACTGTATAATGCAGTACACCAATTAATGGAGCTTCTGTATAATGCAGTACACTGATTACTGGAGCTACTGCATAATGCAGTACACTGATTAATGGAGCTATTGTATAATACAGTACACTGATTACTGGAGCTACTGCATAATGCAGTACACTGATTACTGGAGCTACTGCATAATGCAGTACACTGATTACTGGAGCTACTGTATAATGCAGTACACTTATTACTAGAGCAACTGCATTATACAGTACACTGATTACTGTAGCTACTGCATTATACAGTACACTGATTCCTGAAGCTTTTGCATAATGCAGTACACTGATTACTGTAGTTACTGCACAATACAGTACACTGATTACTGGAGCTATTGCATAATACAGTACACTGATTACTGGTGTTACAGTATAATGCAGTACACTGATTAATGGAGTTACTGTATAATACAGTACACTGTTTACTGGAGCTACTGCATAATACAGTACACTGATTAATGGAGCTACTGTATAATGCAGTACTCTTATTACTCGAGCTACTGCATAATACAGTACACTGAATACTGGAGCTATTGTATAATGAACTACCCTGATTACTTGAGCGAAAGCATAATACAGTACACTGATTGTTGACCATACAATTTTATTACAGAGATTAGAGCATGCCATAGGTATTAAAGGCACTGCGCTGCGGTGGTTTGAATCATATCTTATCTAATAGATTACAATTTGTTCATGTAAATGGGGAATCTTCTTCACAGACTAAGGTTAATTATGGAGTTCCACAAGGTTCTGTGCTAGGACCAATTTTATTCACTTTATACATGCTTCCCTTAGGCAGTATTATTAGACAGCATTGCTTAAATTTTCATTGTTACGCAGATGATACCCAGCTTTATCTATCCATGAAGCCAGAGGACAAACACCAATTAGCTAAACTGCAGGATTGTCTTACAGACATAAAGACATGGATGACCTCTAATTTCCTGCTTTTAAACTCAGATAAAACTGAAGTTATTGTACTTGGCCCCACAAATCTTAGAAACATGGTGTCTAACCAGATCCTTACTCTGGATGGCATTACCCTGACCTCTAGTAATACTGTGAGAAATCTTGGAGTCATTTTTGATCAGGATATGTCATTCAAAGCGCATATTAAACAAATATGTAGGACTGCTTTTTTGCATTTACGCAATATCTCTAAAATTAGAAAGGTCTTGTCTCAGAGTGATGCTGAAAAACTAATTCATGCATTTATTTCCAGGTTGTCCTAAAAGTTCCCTGAAAAGCCTTCAGTTAATTCAAAATGCTGCAGCTAGAGTACTGACGGGGACTAGAAGGAGAGAGCATATCTCACCCATATTGGCCTCTCTTCAATGGCTTCTTGTTAATTCTAGAATAGAATTTAAAATTCTTCTTCTTACTTATAAGGTTTTGAATAATCAGGTCCCATCTTATCTTAGGGACCTCATAGTACCATATCACCCCAATAGAGCGCTTCGCTCTCAGACTGCAGGCTTACTTGTAGTTCCTAGGGTTTGTAAGAGTAGAATGGGAGGCAGAGCCTTCAGCTTTCAGGCTCCTCTCCTGTGGAACCAGCTCCCAATTCAGATCAGGGAGACAGACACCCTCTCTACTTTTAAGATTAGGCTTAAAACTTTCCTTTTTGCTAAAGCTTATAGTTAGGGCTGGATCAGGTGACCCTGAACCATCCCTTAGTTATGCTGCTATAGACTTAGACTGCTGGGGGGTTCCCATGATGCACTGTGTTTCTTTCTCTTTTTGCTCTGTATGCACCACTCTGCATTTAATCATTAGTGATTGATTTCTGCTCCTGGTTCTCTCCCTCAGCCCCAACCAGTCCCAGCAGAAGACTGCCCCTACTTGCTCACAGGGGGTTGTTTTAACCGTTGGGGTTTTTATGTAATTATTGTATGGCCTTGCATTACAATATAAGGCACCTTGGGGCAACTGTTTGTTGTGATTTGGCGCTATATAAATAAAATTGATTGATTGATTAGTGGAGGGACTGTATAATGCAGTACCCTGATTACTTGAGCTACTGTATAATACAGTACACTGATTATTGGAGCTACTGCACAATACAGAACACTGATTACTGGAGGAATTGCATAATGCAGTACAGTGATTAATGGAGCTACTGCATAATGCAGTACATTGATTAATGGAGATACTGCATATTACAGTACACGTTAACTGAGCGACTGCATAATACAGTACATTGATTAATGGGGCTACTGCATAATGCAGTACACTGATTAATGGAGCTATTGCATAATGCAGTACACTGATTAATGGAGCTACTGTATAATGCAGTACACTGATTGCTGGAGCTACTGCATAATGCAGTACACTGATTACTGGCGCTACTGCGTAATACAGTACACTGATTACTGAAGCTTTTGCATAATGCAGTACACTGATTAATGAAGCTACTGCATAATGCAGTACCCTGATTACTGGAGCTACTGCGTAATACAGTACACTGATTAATGGAGCTACTGCGTAATACAGTACACTGATTACTGGAGCTACTGTATAATGCAGTACCCTGATTACTGGAGCTACTGCGTAATACAGTACACTGATTACTGGAGCTACTGTATAATGCAGTACCCTGATTACTGGAGCTACTGCGTAATACAGTACACTGATTAATGGAGCTACTGTATAATACAGTACACTGATTACTGGAGCTACTGCATAATACAGTACACTGATTACTGGAGCTACTGCATAATGCAGTACCCTGATTACCGGAGCTACTGCGTAATACAGTACACTGATTACTGGAGCTACTGTATAATACAGTACACAGAATAATAGAGCTACTGCATAATACAGTACACTGATTACTGGAGCTGCTGTATAATGCAGTACACTGATTACTGGAGCTGCTGTATAATACAGTACACAGAATAATATAGCTACTGTATAATGCAGTACACTGATTACTGGAGCTGCTGTATAATGCAGTACACTGATTAGTGGAGCTGCTGTATAATACAGTACACTGAATAATATAGCTACTGTATAATACAGTACACAGAATAATATAGCTACTGTATAATACAGTACACAGATTAATGGAGCTACTGTATAATACAGTACACAGATTACTGGAGCTGCTGTATAATACAGTACACAGAATAATATAGCTGCTGTATAATACAGTACACAGAATAATATAGCTACTGTATAATACAGTACACAGATTAATGGAGCTACTGTATAATACAGTACACAGAATAATGGAGCTACTGTATAATACAGTACACTGATTACTGGAGCTGCTGTATAATACAGTACACAGATTAATGGAGCTACTGTATAATGCAGTACACTGATTACTGGAGCTGCTGTATAATGCAGTACACAGATTAATGGAGCTACTGTATAATGCAGTACACTGATTACTGGAGCTGCTGTATAATACAGTACACAGATTACTGGAGCTGCTGTATAATACAGTACACAGATTAATGGAGCTACTGTATAATGCAGTACACTGATTACTGGAGCTGCTGTATAATACAGTACACAGATTAATGGAGCTACTGTATAATGCAGTACACTGATTACTGGAGCTGCTGTATAATACAGTACACAGATTACTGGAGCTGCTGTATAATACAGTACACAGATTAATGGAGCTACTGTATAATACAGTACACAGATTACTGGAGCTGCTGTATAATACAGTACACAGAATAATATAGCTGCTGTATAATACAGTACACAGATTAATGGAGCTACTGTATAATACAGTACACTGATTACTGGAGCTGCTGTATAATACAGTACACAGATTACTGGAGCTGCTGTATAATGCAGTACACAGATTACTGGAGCTGCTGTATAATACAGTACACAGATTACTGGAGCTGCTGTATAATACAGTACACAGATTACTGGAGCTGCTGTATAATGCAGTACACTGATTACTGGAGCTGCTGTATAATACAGTACACAGATTAATGGAGCTACTGTATAATACAGTACACAGAATAATATAGCTACTGTATAATACAGTACACAGAATAATATAGCTGCTGTATAATACAGTACACAGATTAATGGAGCTACTGTATAATACAGTACACAGAATAATATAGCTGCTGTATAATACAGTACACTGATTAATGGAGCTGCTGTATAATACAGTACACAGATTACTGGAGCTGCTGTATAATACAGTACACTGATTACTGGAGCTGCTGTATAATACAGTACACAGAATAATGGAGCTACTGCATAATACAGTACACTGATTACTGGAGCTACTGTATAATACAGTACACAGAATAATATAGCTGCTGTATAATACAGTACACAGATTAATGGAGCTACTGTATAATACAGTACACAGATTAATGGAGCTACTGTATAATACAGTACACAGATTAATGGAGCTACTGTATAATACAGTACACAGAATAATATAGCTGCTGTATAATACAGTACACTGATTAATGGAGCTGCTGTATAATACAGTACACAGATTAATGGAGCTGCTGCATAATACAGTACACTGATTACTGGAGCTACTGTATAATACAGTACACAGAATAATATAGCTGCTGATAATACAGTACACAGATTAATGGAGCTACTGTATAATACAGTACACAGAATAATATAGCTGCTGTATAATACAGTACACAGATTAATGGAGCTACTGTATAATACAGTACACAGAATAATATAGCTGCTGTATAATACAGTACACAGATTAATGGAGCTACTGTATAATACAGTACACAGAATAATGGAGCTACTGTATAATACAGTACACAGAATAATATAGCTGCTGTATAATACAGTACACAGATTAATGGAGCTACTGTATAATACAGTACACAGAATAATATAGCTACTGTATAATACAGTACACAGATTACTGGAGCTGCTGTATAATACAGTACACAGAATAACTAGAGCTACTGTATAATACAGTACACAGATTAATGGAGCTACTGTATAATACAGTACACTGATTACTGGAGCTGCTGTATAATACAGTACACAGAATAATATAGCTACTGTATAATACAGTACACAGATTAATGGAGCTACTGTATAATGCAGTACACAGATTACTGGAGCTGCTGTATAATGCAGTACACTGATTACTGGAGCTGCTGTATAATACAGTACACAGATTAATGGAGCTACTGTATAATACAGTACACAGATTAATGGAGCTACTGTATAATACAGTACACAGAATAATATAGCTACTGTATAATACAGTACACAGATTAATGGAGCTACTGTATAATACAGTACACAGAATAATATAGCTGCTGTATAATACAGTACACAGATTAATGGAGCTACTGTATAATACAGTACACAGAATAATATAGCTACTACATAATACAGTACACAGAATAATATAGCTACTGTATAATGCAGTACACTGATTACTGGAGCTGCTGTATAATACAGTACACAGAATAATATAGCTGCTGTATAATACAGTACACAGATTAATGGAGCTACTGTATAATACAGTACACAGAATAATATAGCTACTGTATAATGCAGTACACTGATTACTGGAGCTGCTGTATAATACAGTACACAGAATAATATAGCTACTGCATAATACAGTACACAGAATAATATAGCTACTGTATAACGCAGTACACTGATTACTGGAGCTGCTGTATAATACAGTACACAGAATAATATAGCTGCTGTATAATACAGTACACAGATTAATGGAGCTACTGTATAATACAGTACACAGAATAATAGAGCTACTGTATAATGCAGTACACAGAATAATAGAGCTACTGTATAATACAGTACACAGATTAATGGAGCTACTGTATAATACAGTACACAGAATAATAGAGCTACTGTATAATACAGTACACAGATTAATGGAGCTGCTGTATAATACAGTACACAGAATAATAGAGCTACTGTATAATACAGTACACAGAATAATAGAGCTACTGTATAATGCAGTACACTGATTACTGGAGCTGCTGTATAATACAGTACACAGAATAATATAGCTACTGTATAATACAGTACACAGAATAATAGAGCTACTGTATAATACAGTACAAAGAATAATAGAGCTACTGTATAATACAGTACACAGATTAATGGAGCTGCTGTATAATACAGTACACAGAATAATAGAGCTACTGTATAATACAGTACACAGAATAATATAGCTACTGTATAATGCAGTACACTGATTACTGGAGCTACTGTATAATGCAGTACACTGATTACTGGAGCTGCTGTATAATACAGTACACAGAATAATAGAGCTACTGTATAATGCAGTACACTGATTACTGGAGCTGCTGTATAATACAGTACACAGAATAATAGAGCTACTGTATAATACAGTACACAGATTAATGGAGCTACTGTATAATACAGTACACAGAATAATATAGCTACTGTATAATGCAGTACACAGATTAATGGAGCTACTGTATAATACAGTACACAGAATAATAGAGCTACTGTATAATACAGTACACAGATTAATGGAGCTACTGTATAATACAGTACACAGAATAATAGAGCTACTGTATAATGCAGTACACAGAATAATAGAGCTACTGTATAATACAGTACACAGATTAATGGAGCTACTGTATAATACAGTACACAGAATAATAGAGCTACTGTATAATACAGTACACAGATTAATGGAGCTGCTGTATAATACAGTACACAGAATAATAGAGCTACTGTATAATGCAGTACACTGATTACTGGAGCTGCTGTATAATACAGTACAAAGAATAATAGAGCTACTGTATAATACAGTACACAGATTAATGGAGCTGCTGTATAATACAGTACACAGAATAATAGAGCTACTGTATAATACAGTACACAGATTAATGGAGCTGCTGTATAATACAGTACACAGAATAATAGAGCTACTGTATAATACAGTACACAGATTAATGGAGCTGCTGTATAATACAGTACACAGAATAATATAGCTACTGTATAATGCAGTACACTGATTACTGGAGCTACTGTATAATGCAGTACACTGATTACTGGAGCTGCTGTATAATACAGTACACAGAATAATAGAGCTACTGTATAATGCAGTACACTGATTACTGGAGCTGCTGTATAATACAGTACACAGAATAATAGAGCTACTGTATAATGCAGTACACAGATTAATGGAGCTACTGTATAATACAGTACACAGAATAATAGAGCTACTGTATAATGCAGTACACAGATTAATGGAGCTACTGTATAATACAGTACACAGAATAATAGAGCTACTGTATAATGCAGTACACTGATTACTGGAGCTGCTGTATAATACAGTACACAGAATAATAGAGCTACTGTATAATACAGTACACAGATTAATGGAGCTACTGTATAATACAGTACACAGAATAATATAGCTACTGTATAATGCAGTACACTGATTACTGGAGCTACTGTATAATACAGTACACAGAATAATAGAGCTACTGTATAATACAGTACACTGATTACTGGAGCTACTGTATAATACAGTACACAGAATAATGGAGCCCCTGTATAATACAGTACACAGAATAATAGAGCTACTGTATAATACAGTACACAGAATAATGGAGCCCCTGTATAATACAGTACACACAATAATAGAGCTACTGTATAATACAGTACACTGATTACTGGAGCTACTGTATAATACAGTACACAGAATAATGGAGCCCCTGTATAATACAGTACACAGAATAATAGAGCTACTGTATAATACAGTACACAGAATAATGGAGCCCCTGTATAATACAGTACACAGAATAATAGAGCTACTGTATAATACAGTACACTGATTACTGGAGCTACTGTATAATACAGTACACAGAATAATGGAGCCCCTGTATAATACAGTACACAGAATAATAGAGCTACTGTATAATACAGTACACAGAATAATGGAGCCCCTGTATAATACAGTACACAGAATAATAGAGCTACTGTATAATACAGTACACAGATTAATGGAGCTACTGTATAATACAGTACACACAATAATAGAGCTACTGTATAATACAGTACACAGATTAATGGAGCTACTGTATAATACAGTACACAGAATAATAGAGCTACTGTATAATACAGTACACAGATTAATATAGCTACTGTATAATACAGTACACAGATTAATATAGCTACTGTATAATACAGTACACAGAATAATAGAGCTACTGTATAATACAGTACACAGATTAATGGAGCTACTGTATAATACAGTACACAGAATAATAGAGCTACTGTATAATACAGTACACTGATTACTGGAGCTACTGTATAATACAGTACACAGAATAATAGAGCTACTGTATAATACAGTACACTGATTACTGGAGCTACTGTATAATACAGTACACAGAATAATAGAGCTACTGTATAATACAGTACACTGATTACTGGAGCTACTGTATAATACAGTACACAGAATAATAGAGCTACTGTATAATACAGTACACTGATTACTGGAGCTACTGTATAATACAGTACACTGATTACTGGAGCTACTGTATAATACAGTACACAGATTAATATAGCTACTGTATAATACAGTACACAGAATAATAGAGCTACTGTATAATGCAGTACACAGATTAATGGAGCTACTGTATAATACAGTACACAGAATAATAGAGCTACTGTATAATGCAGTACACAGATTAATGGAGCTACTGTATAATACAGTACACAGAATAATAGAGCTACTGTATAATGCAGTACACTGATTACTGGAGCTGCTGTATAATACAGTACACAGAATAATAGAGCTACTGTATAATGCAGTACACTGATTACTGGAGCTGCTGTATAATACAGTACACAGAATAATAGAGCTACTGTATAATACAGTACACAGATTAATGGAGCTACTGTATAATACAGTACACAGAATAATATAGCTACTGTATAATGCAGTACACTGATTACTGGAGCTACTGTATAATACAGTACACAGAATAATAGAGCTACTGTATAATACAGTACACTGATTACTGGAGCTACTGTATAATACAGTACACAGAATAATGGAGCCCCTGTATAATACAGTACACACAATAATAGAGCTACTGTATAATACAGTACACTGATTACTGGAGCTACTGTATAATACAGTACACAGAATAATGGAGCCCCTGTATAATACAGTACACAGAATAATAGAGCTACTGTATAATACAGTACACAGAATAATGGAGCCCCTGTATAATACAGTACACAGAATAATAGAGCTACTGTATAATACAGTACACTGATTACTGGAGCTACTGTATAATACAGTACACAGAATAATGGAGCCCCTGTATAATACAGTACACAGAATAATAGAGCTACTGTATAATACAGTACACAGAATAATGGAGCCCCTGTATAATACAGTACACAGAATAATAGAGCTACTGTATAATACAGTACACAGATTAATGGAGCTACTGTATAATACAGTACACACAATAATAGAGCTACTGTATAATACAGTACACAGATTAATGGAGCTACTGTATAATACAGTACACAGAATAATAGAGCTACTGTATAATACAGTACACAGATTAATGGAGCTACTGTATAATACAGTACACAGATTAATATAGCTACTGTATAATACAGTACACAGATTAATATAGCTACTGTATAATACAGTACACAGAATAATAGAGCTACTGTATAATACAGTACACAGATTAATGGAGCTACTGTATAATACAGTACACAGATTAATAGAGCTACTGTATAATACAGTACACTGATTACTGGAGCTACTGTATAATACAGTACACAGAATAATAGAGCTACTGTATAATACAGTACACTGATTACTGGAGCTACTGTATAATACAGTACACAGAATAATAGAGCTACTGTATAATACAGTACACTGATTACTGGAGCTACTGTATAATACAGTACACTGATTACTGGAGCTACTGTATAATACAGTACACAGATTAATATAGCTACTGTATAATACAGTACACAGATTAATATAGCTACTGTATAATACAGTACACAGAATAATAGAGCTACTGTATAATACAGTACACTGATTACTGGAGCTACTGTATAATACAGTACACAGAATAATAGAGCTACTGTATAATACAGTACACTGATTACTGGAGCTACTGTATAATACAGTACACAGAATAATAGAGCTACTGTATAATACAGTACACAGAATAATAGAGCTACTGTATAATACAGTACACTGATTACTGGAGCTACTGTATAATACAGTACACAGAATAATAGAGCTACTGCATAATACAGTACACTGATTACTGGAGCTGCTGTATAATACAGTACACAGAATAATGGAGCTACTGCATAATACAGTACACTGATTACTGGAGCTGCTGTATAATACAGTACACAGAATAATGGAGCTACTGCATAATACAGTACACTGATTACTGGAGCTACTGTATAATACAGTACACAGAATAATAGAGCTACTGTATAATACAGTACACTGATTACTGGAGCTACTGTATAATACAGTACACAGAATAATAGAGCTACTGTATAATACAGTACACTGATTACTGGAGCTACTGTATAATACAGTACACAGAATAATAGAGCTACTGTATAATACAGTACACAGAATAATGGAGCTACTGTATAATACAGTACACAGAATAATAGAGCTACTGTATAATACAGTACACAGAATAATAGAGCTACTGTATAATACAGTACACAGAATAATGGAGCTACTGCATAATACAGTACACTGATTACTGGAGCTGCTGTATAATACAGTACACAGAATAATGGAGCTACTGCATAATACAGTACACTGATTACTGGAGCTACTGTATAATACAGTACACAGAATAATAGAGCTACTGTATAATGCAGTACACAGAATAATGGAGCTGCTGTATAATACAGTACACAGAATAATGGAGCTACTGTATAATGCAGTACACTGATTACTGGGGCTACTGTATAATACAGTACACAGAATAATGGAGCTACTGTATAATACAGTACACAGAATAATAGAGCTACTGTATAATGCAGTACACTGATTACTGGAGCTACTGTATAATACAGTACACAGAATAATGGAGCTACTGTATAATACAGTACACAGAATAATAGAGCTACTGTATAATGCAGTACACTGATTACTGGAGCTGCTGTATAATACAGTACACAGAATAATGGAGCTACTGTATAATGCAGTACACTGATTACTGGAGCTACTGTATAATACAGTACACAGAATAATGGAGCTACTGTATAATACAGTACACAGAATAATGGAGCTACTGTATAATGCAGTACACTGATTACTGGGGCTACTGTATAATACAGTACACAGAATAATGGAGCTACTGTATAATGCAGTACACTGATTACTGGAGCTACTGTATAATACAGTACACAGAATAATGGAGCTACTGTATAATACAGTACACAGAATAATAGAGCTACTGTATAATGCAGTACACTGATTACTGGGGCTACTGTATAATACAGTACACAGAATAATGGAGCTACTGTATAATGCAGTACACTGATTACTGGAGCTACTGTATAATACAGTACACAGAATAATGGAGCTACTGTATAATACAGTACACAGAATAATAGAGCTACTGTATAATGCAGTACACTGATTACTGGGGCTACTGTATAATACAGTACACAGAATAATAGAGCTACTGTATAATGCAGTACACTGATTACTGGAGCTACTGTATAATACAGTACACAGAATAATAGAGCTACTGTATAATGCAGTACACAGAATAATGGAGCTGCTGTATAATACAGTACACAGAATAATAGAGCTACTGTATAATACATTACACAGAATAATGGAGCTACTGTATAATGCAGTACACTGATTACTGGAGCTACTGTATAATACAGTACACAGAATAATGGAGCTACTGTATAATGCAGTACACTGATTACTGGAGCTGCTGTATAATACTATCTCTCATGGCTCCCCCGAGGCAGATGTGTTTGCTCGCTCCGCATCTGGATGCTGGGTTTTCTGTTTTTTTCTCTTGTGTGTTTTCTCTGGCTTTTAAGTGTTGTGCACTGCGGACTTACACTAGGCAGGCACTCCTGGACATTGCTTTGCACAATACTGTTTTTCCGGACATATTTCGCCGGAACTACAACTCATTGTTCCGGCCCACAGTCACCGCCGGCCTCTCCAGGAAGGCCTCAAAACCCCGTCCTCGAGTGAGTATGCTGTCCCAAGGAGAGCATAAAGGAGGCGGCGCCGTAAGCGAGGCAAGAGAGGCGGGCTCCATGCTAGGCTAAAGGCTCACCCAAGCAGACCACCACTCCCCAGCCTCTTGCTAGCTAACGTGCGGTCTCTGGAGAACAAACTGGACGAGTGACAAGCTAGGATAACATCACAGAGGGAGACCAGAGAGTGCTGCACTCTCATTTTCTCAGAAACCTGGCTCTTGGAATGCATTCCAGACTCTGCTCTTCACCTGGAGATCCACTCATTGTACCAGGGGGACCGGACTGCTGCCTCCGGTAAGATGACAGGGGGAGGTGTGTGTTTATGTCCACAACGCGTAGTGTCGAGATGTATGGACTGTATACAAGCACTGCTCATCAGATCTGGAGCTTTTACTGCTGCGATGCCGTCCCTTTTATCTACCAAGGGAATTCACATGTGTGTTTTGGGCTGCTGTTTTCATCCATCAACGCGCTAACTACACCGAGGCTCTCAGCAAGCTGCATGACATCATCAGCACGCTGGAGACGGCTCATCCTGACGCTGTCTTTATCGTGGCTGGTGACTTCAACCAGTGCAATTTATGGTCTGTACTCCCTGAATACTTTCAGCATGTGGACATTCCCACCAGGGTGAAAAACATCTTGGACCACATTTACAGCAACATACGTGGTGCACTCAGGTCACATCTCTTTGTTTCTGTACCCAGCCTACAGACAAGAACTCAAGCAGTCGAACCGAGCAGTCATTGCTGCAGCAACCCAAGAGGACTCCTCCGTCAGTGTAGAAGACTATGCTGAGTATGTGACTGGGTATATCAGCACTTGTGTTGAGAACATCGTACCGACCATACAAGTGAGGAAGTTCACCAACCAGAAACCCTGGGTAAACAGAGAGGTGCTGCACTTGTTGCTTGCTCGCACTGCTGCTTTTAGATCTGGCAAGGAAGCCGAGTACAAGGCTGCGCAGTACAGACTGGAAAAGGCCATAAGAGCGGCCAAGAGACAGCACAGAGAGAGGACGGC
Source organism: Thalassophryne amazonica (assembly GCF_902500255.1). Lineage (NCBI taxonomy): Eukaryota > Metazoa > Chordata > Actinopteri > Batrachoidiformes > Batrachoididae > Thalassophryne > Thalassophryne amazonica. The sequence goes on along the minus strand of NC_047111.1, from coordinate 10,005,108 downwards.
GAACTTCTACTCTAACGCTGACCCCAGGAGAATGTGGCAATGTCTGGATCACATCATAGACTTCAGGACCAGCTCCAGAACAACCACCATCAGCTCATCGGACAGCCTGCCAGATGACCTCAACGCCTTCTACACCCGCTTTGAGAGCCCCACCCCCACCACCTCTACAGAATACAGACACACCACGGCCACTCAACCCCCTCACCCCCGCCAGTCATCACATCAGCCCAGGTACACAAAGCCTTGAGGAGTGTCCGCCCCCAGAAGGCTGCCGGACCAGACAGTGTACCAGGACGCGCCCTCAGAGTTTGTGCTAATGAGCTGGCTGATGTTCTCACCTCCATCTTCAACCTTTCCATCAGGCAATGCATCATCCCAAGATGCTGCAAGACCACCACCATTGTCCTCCTCCCCAAGAAGAACCCCCTGTCCTGTCTGAATGACTTCCAGCCAGTAGCACTCACTTCAATCATTATGAAGTGCTTCATGAGAGTGATACTGTCTCATATTCATAACAGCATCCTTTACACCACCGACCCACTGCAGTATGCGTACAGGCACAACCGGTCTACGTCAGATGCCATCGCCACCGCCCTTCACATCTTCCTGTCTCATCTGGAAAATAAAGACTCCTACATTAGGATTCTCTTTATTGACTACAGCTCCGCCTTCAACACGGTCATCCCCCACAAACTCACCCACAAACTGTTAGTCCTCGGACTTCACCCCTCCCTCTGTGACTGGCTTCTTAACTTCCTCACTGGCAGGCCACAGTCTGTCAGGATCAGGAGAAGGACATCAGCCACCATCACTACCAACATGGGGACTCCACAGGGCTGTGTCCTGAGCCCCATCCTCTACTCCCTGTTCACCCACGACTGTGTTGCTTCCCACCCCGACAACACCATCATCAAGTTTGCCGATGACACTGCCGTGATAGGACGCATCACGAGGCGGTGAGGAGACGAGGCGGTCTACAGGAGGGAGGTGGACAGTCTGGTGACGTGGTGTGGAGACAACAACCTCACCCTCAACACAGACAAGACCAAGGAGATGATATTGGACATGAGGAAGGAGAGGAAGCCTCAGTGGTGGAGAGGGTGAGGAACTTCAAGTACCTGGGGGTCCACATAAGCGATGACCTGACCTGGGCATTCAACACCACACAGGTGGTGAAGGCTCAGCAGCAGCTGTATTTCCTGAGGAGGCTGAGGAAATTTGGGATGACACCCAAGATCCTCAGCAACTTCTACAGCTGCATCATTGAGTCAGTCCTGACCACCTGCATCACTTGTGTGGTATGGCATCTCTACTGTGTGGGACCACAAATGTCTGCAGAGAGGGACAAGGACTGCATCTAAGATCACCAGGACCCCACAAACCTCTCTGCAGAGCATCTACCACCACAGAGTCCACAGGAGAGCTGTCTCCATCATCAAAGACCCCACTCACCCCCAACATGGACTATTCACACTGCTCTCCTCAGGCCGCAGGTTCAGGACTGTGAGATGCAGAACAACCGGGTTCAAGAACTCCTTCTCCCACAGCCATGAGACTGTTAAACAGCTGAACAAAAGCTTTGAATCTTGAATCTACTGTATAATGCAGTACACCGAATAATGGATCTACTGTATAATGCAGTACACCGATTAATGGAGCTACTGTATAATGCAGTACACCGAATAATGGATCTACTGTATAATACAGTACACCAAATAATAGAGCTACTGTATAATGCAGTACACCGATTAATGGAGCTACTGTATAATGCAGTACACCGAATAATGGATCTACTGTATAATACAGTACACCAAAAAATGGAGCTACTGTATAATGCAGTACACCGAATAATGGATCTACTGTATAATACAGTACACCAAATAATGGAGCTACTGTATAATGCAGTACACCGATTACAGTAGTTGCTGTGTATTGCAGTGCTCTGAGTACTGTAATTATGAAGTATTTTCAGTGCATTGTATTGTCGTTGGACAGTATGGTGGATTAGTGGTTAGCAGTGTTGTCTCACAGCGAGGTCATGGGTTCAATTCCCGCCTGTGGCCTTTCTGTGTGGAGTTTGCATGTTCACCCCGTGTTTGTGGGTTTCCTCTGGCTGCTCCGGTTTACTCCCACATCCAAAGACATGCGGGTCTTTAAAATGTCCGTAGCTGTGCGAGTGGGTGTGACTGTTTGTTTCTTTATGGCCCTGCGGACCAGACTGGCGTCTTGTTCTGAGTGTATCCCACCTTGCGCTCTATGACTGCTGGGATAGGCTCTATCCCCCCGCGACGCTTGATTGGACTAAGCAGTTGAAAATGAGTGTGTGAGTGTGTGTATTGTAGTTAGTGGTTTAGTATTTCAGGACATTGAATAGGGGAAACCGGGGCACGGTGAATCACAGGGCACTGTGAATCACGGGGCACGGTGAATCAGTAGCTCTATCTGTCAAACTACATAAATATTTGCAGCAGTTCTGCCATATTTTTATGCATAAAGACATCCCCCTTATAAATTAGTGTTTTGTTTTTGGATACATTAAGGGTAAAACTAAGTGTCAAGTGAAGTCAGTTTTTTCCTATCAAAAGTAAATTTTTTGAATGTCAGTGTCTTTGTATTTATTTCTCACAACAGAGGAAAGGTGGCCCCAAAAATGTCCTTAGTTAGAAGACGACCCCGTCCAACTGATGAGTATGTGTTATGTCTTCTCCAGACTAGCAGCTCTTTGATAACATGACTCATGTGTCAGATACACCCGGGCCACAGTGAATCGGGCCACATTGAATCAGTCTAGAAAGTGATTTACTAAGCTCCAGTATCAAATCAAAATCAAATCAAATCAGTTTTATTTATATAGCACCAAATCACAACAAACAGTTGCCCCAAGGCGCTTTATATTGCAAGGCAAAGCCATACAATAATTACGTAAAAACCCCAATGGTCAAAACGACCCCCTGTGAACAAGCACTTGGCGACAGTGGGAAGGAAAAACTCCCTTTTAACAGGAAGAAACCTCCAGCAGAACCAGACTCAGGGAGGGGCAGTCTTCTGCTGGGAATGGTTGGGGCTGAGGGAGAGAATCAGGAAAAAGACATGCTGTGGAGGGGAGCAGAGATCAATCACTAATGATTAAATGAAGAGTGGTGCATACAGAGCAAAAAGAGAAAGAAACACACAGTGCATCATGGGAACCCCCCGGGAGTCTAAGTCTATAGCAGCATAAATAAGGGATGGTTCAGGGTCACCTGATCCAGCCCTAACTATAAGCTTTAGCAAAAAGGAAAGTTTTAAGCCTAATCTTAAAAGTAGAGAGGGTGTCTGTCTCCCTGATCCAAATTGGGAACTGGTTCCAGAGGAGAGGAGCCTGAAAGCTGAAGGCTCTGCCTCCCATTCTACTCTTACAAACCTTAGGAACTACAAGTAAGCCTGCAGTCTGAGAGCGAAGCGCTCTATTGGGGTGATATGGTACTATGAGGTCCCTAAGATAAGATGGGACCTGATTATTCAAAACCTTATAAGTAAGAAGAAGAATTTTAAATTATATTCTAGAATTAACAGGAAGCCAATGAAGAGAGGCCAATATGGGTGAAATATGCTCTCTCCTTCTAGTCCCCGTCAGTACTCTAGCTGCAGCATTTTGAATTAACTGAAGGCTTTTCAGGGAACTGTTAGGACAACCTGATAATAATGAATTACAGTAGTCCAGTAGTCCAGCCTAGAGGAAATAAATGCATGAATTAGTTTTTCAGCATCACTCTGAGACAAAACCTTTCTAATTTTAGAGATATTGCGCAAATGCAAAAAAGCAGTCCTACATATTTGTTTAATATGCGCATTGAATGACATATCCTGATCAAAAATGACTCCAAGATTTCTCACAGTATTACTAGAGGTCAGGGTAATGCCATCCAGAGTAGGGATCTGGTTAGACACCATGTTTCTAAGATTTGTGGGGCCAAGTACAATAACTTCAGTTTTATCTGAGTTTAAGAGCAGGAAATTAGAGGTCATCCATGTCTTTATGTCTGTAAGACAATCCTGCAGTTTAGCTAATCGGTGTGTGTCCTCTGGTTTCATGGATAGATAAAGCTGGGTATCATCTGTGTAACAATGAAAATTTAAGCAATGCTGTCTAATAATACTGCCTAAGGGAAGCATGTATAAAGTGAATAAAATTGGTCCTAGCACAGAACCTTGTGGAACTCCATAATTAACCTTAGTCTGTGAAGAAGATTCCCCATTTACATGAACAAATTGTAATCTATCAGATAAATATGATTCAAACCACTGCAGCACAGTGCCTTTAATACCTATAGCATGCTCTAATCTCTGTAATAAAATTTTATGGTCAACAGTATCAAAAGCAGCACTAAGGTCTAACAAAACAAGTACAGAGATGAGTCCACTGTCTGAGGCCATAAGAAGATCATTTGTAACCTTCACTAATGCTGTTTCTGTACTATGATGAATTCTAAACCCTGACTGAAACTCTTCAAATAGACCATTCCTCTGCAGATGATCAGTTAGCTGTTTTACAACTACCCTTTCAAGAATTTTTGAGAGAAAAGGAAGGTTGGAGATTGGCCTATAATTAGCTAAGATAGCTGGGTCAAGTGATGGCCATTAAGTAATGGTTTAATTACTGCCACCTTAAAAGCCTGTGGTACATAGCCAACTAATAAAGACAGATTGATCATATTTAAGATCGAAGCATTAATTAATGGTAGAGCTTCCTTGAGCAGCCTGGTAGGAATGGGGTCTAATAGACATGTTGATGGTTTGGAGGAAGTAACTAATGAAAGTAACTCAGACAGAACAATCAGAGAGAAAGAGTCTAACCAAATACCGGCATCACTGAAAGCAGCCAAAGAGAACGATATGTCTTTGGGATGGTTATGAGAAATTTTTTCTCTAATAGTTAAAATTTTATTAGCCAAGAAAGTCATGAAGTCATTACTAGTTAAAGTTAAAGGAATACTCGGCTCAATAGAGCTCTGACTCTTTGTCAGCCTGGCTACAGTGCTGAAAAGAAACCTGGGGTTGTTCTTATTTTCTTCAATTAGTGATGAGTAGAAAGATGTCCTAGCTTTACGGAGGGCTTTTTTATATAGCAACAGACTCTTTTTCCAGGATAAGTGAAGATCTTCTAAATTAGTGAGACGCCATTTCCTCTCCAACGTACGGGTTATCTGCTTTAAGCTGCGAGTTTGTGAGTTATACCACGGAGTCAGCCACTTCTGATTTAAGGTTCTCTTTTTCAGAGGAGCTACAGCATCCAAAGTTGTCCTCAAAGAGGATATAAAATTATTGACGAGATAATCTATCTCACTCACAGAGTTTAGGTAGCTACTCTGCCCTGTGTTGGTATATGGCATTGGAGAACATAAAGAAGGAATCATATCCTTAAACCTAGTTACAGCGCTTTCTGAAAGACTTCTACTGTAATGAAACTTATTCCCCACTGCTGGGTAGTCCATCAGAGTAAATGTAAATGTTATTAAGAAATGATCAGACAGAAGGGGGTTTTCAGGGAATACTGTTAAGTCTTCAACTTCCATACCATAAGTCAGAACAAGATCTAAGGTATGATTAAAGTGGTGGGTGGACTCATTTACTTTTTGAGCAAAGCCAATCGAGTCTAACAATAGATTAAATGCAGTGTTGAGGCTGTCATTCTCAGCATCTGTGTGGATGTTAAAATTGCCCATTATAATTATCTTATCTGAGCTAAGCACTAAGTCAGACAAAAGGTCCGAACATTCACAGAGAAACTCACAGTAACGACCAGGTGGACGATAGATAACAACAAATAAAACTGGTTTTTGGGACTTCCAATTTGGATGGACAAGACTAAGAGTCAAGCTTTCAAATGAATTACAGCTGTGTCTGGGTTTTTGATTAATTAATAAGCTGGAGTGGAAGATTGCTGCTAATCCTCCGCCTCGCCCCGTGCTTCGAGCATTCTGGCAGTTAGTGTGACTCAGGGGTGTTGACTCATTTAAACTAACATATTCATCCTGCTGTAACCAGGTTTCTGTAAGGCAGAATAAATCAATATGTTGATCAATTATTATATCATTTACTAACAGGGACTTAGAAGAGAGAGATCTAATGTTTAATAGACCACATTTAACTGTTTTAGTCTGTGGTGGAGTTGAAGGTGCTATATTATTTTTTCTTTTTGAATTTTTATGCTTAAATAGATTTTTGCTGGTTATTGGTGATCTGGGAGCAGGCACCGTCTCTACGGGGATGGGGTAATGAGGGGATAGCAGGGGGAGAGAAGCTGCAGAGAGGTGTGTAAGACTACAACTCTGCTTTCTGGTCCCAACCCTGGATAGTCACAGTTTGGAGGATTTAAGAAAATTGGGCAGATTTCTAGAAATGAGAGCTGCTCCATCCAAAGTGGGATGGATGCTGTCTCTCCTAACAAGACTAGGTTTTCCCCAGAAGCTTTGCCAATTATCTATGAAGCCCACCTCATTTTTTGGACACCACTCAGACAGCCAGCAATTCAGGGAGAACATGCGGCTAAACATGTCACTCCCGGTCCTATTGGGGAGGGGCCCAGAGAAAACTACAGAGTCCGACATTGTTTTTGCAAAGTTACACACCGATTCAATGTTAATTTTAGTGACCTCCGATTGGCGTAACCGGGTGTCATTACTGCCGACGTGAATTACAATCCTACCAAATTTACGATTAGCCGTAGCCAGCAGTTTCAAATTTCCTTCAGTGTTGCCTGCTCTGGCCCCCGGAAGACAATTGACTATGGTTGCTGGTGTCGCTAACTTCACATTTCTCAAAACAGAGTCGCCAATAACCAGAGTTTGTTCCTCGGCGGGTGTGTCACCGAGTGGGGAAAAACGGTTAGAGATGTGAACGGGTTGGCGGTGTACATGGGGCTTGTGTTTAGGACTACACTTCCTCCTCACAGTCACCCAGTCAGCCTGCTTTCCCGGCTGCTCAGGATCTGCCGGAGGGGAACTAACGGCGGCTAAGCTACCTTGGTCCGCACCGACTACAGGGGCCTGGCTAGCTGTAGGATTTTCCAAGGTGCGGAGCCGAGTCTCCAATTCGCCCAGCCTGGCCTCCAAAGGTACGAATAAGCTACACTTATTACAAGTACCATTACTGCTAATGGAGGCCGAGGAATAACTAAACATTTCACACCCAGAGCAGAAACGTGCGGGAGAGACAGGAGAAGCCGCCATGCTAAACCGGCTAAGAGCTAGTAGCTGCGCTAAGCTAGCGGATTCCTAAAAACACACAAAGTGAACAATGTGTAAATAATTTAGAGGTGATTCAGCAGAGGGAGTGCTTTAGTTAAGGCACATGTAGATTACACTGTGAAACAAATCGTTATCTAATTATCTAGCTCAATCTAACTACGCAGATTAAACAGCTAACAGATACAGCAAAACACCGCTGTGCTCCGGCACAGGAAGTGATACAATACCGCAGTGAGAGCCAACCACCAGTAGATGACAAATATTACTTGTTGAAGCTTATACATTTTTCCATGAATTATTTCTATAATTTGTGTATATAGACAACTGTTTTCATGTTTGAACAGAAATGATGACAGTTGTATTTATAATAGTTTCGAAAGGACTTATATCACTATATAAGACACTCACACATCACATAGCTGGTTTGCTGGATTATAGTGTGTATATGCACCAGCATATATTTAATAATTTTGAAGAAATCTTTATAATCGTGTTTTTTCACGATATTCTAAGTTGATTCACTGTGCCCTCGATTTTAAACACGTATAAATTACACTTGGGGAGACATAAATAACACAGCCTTATAAACAATAACTTGCTGTATTAAATCCACAATAGAATGACGTAAACCTCTACATAATGTGTTTATGCTGCTACAAAGCAGCATGTCTGATCCACTGTGCCCTGGCTTCCCCTACTTTAGTGGAACTAGTGTTTTTTTTTAATCTTTCCAGATCCTCCTCCTCCGTCAATCCAGCTGAACGATAACTTCCTGGGGAATCAATCAGAGGCCGTCCTGATGACAGGAACTGCTTTCACCTTCAGTTGTCATGGTAACTTGTCAGTCCGTTGGTCCAGCACTGCATTTCGTCTGGGATACCGGGGCGAGATGCCAGATCCTTTGGTGGTGTCCAAGTCGGACCCCCGACACACAGGGACGTACCTCTGTGGGTACACCAACCGGTCGTTGGAACACTTGGACACATGGATCCATCTGTATGTCAAAGGTGAGCATTCAAGTTGTCTGTGTGCTGGTATTTTACATTTGGTTTGTTTGAATCATGGTGATGTTCCTGCTGGGTTGTTACAGTTGCATGTATAAAAGTTTGGGCACCCTGGTAATTTTCATGATTTTCCTTTATAAATCACTGGTTGTTTGGATCAGAAATTTCAGTTAAATATATCATATAGCAGACAAACACTGATATTTGAGAAGTGAAATGAAGTTTCTAGTATTTACAGAAAGTGTACAATAATTATTTAAACAAAATTGCGCAGGTGCATAAATGTGGGCACCCTTGTCATTTTCTTAATTTGAATACATTTAGCACTAATTACCGAAACACAAAATTGGTTATTAAGCTCATTGACCATTGACCTCCTGACACAGGTGAATCCAGTCATGAGAAAGGGTATTTAAGGTGGCCATTTCCAAATGTTTCCCCTCTTTGCATTTCTTCTAATGAGTGGCAACATGGGCGCCTGTAAACAACTCTCAAATGACCTGAAAACAAAGTTTGTTCAACATCATGGTTTAGGGGAAGGATACAAAAAGCTATCTCAGAGATTTCAGCTGTCAGTTTCCAGTGTGAGGAACATAGTGAGGAAATGGAAGACCACAGGCACAGTTCTAGTTAAGGCCCGAAGTGGCAGGCCAAGAAAAATCTCAGCTAAGCTGAAGTGAAGTATGGTGAGAACAGTCATAGTCAACCTACAGACCTCGTCTAAAGACCTACAACATGATCTTGCTGCAGATCATTTGAGGTATGCTAATTTGGACAAGCCAGCTTCATTTTGGAATAAGGTGCTGTAGACTGATGAAACTAAAATTGAGTTATTTGGACATAACAAGGGGCGGTATGCATGGCTGAAAAAGAACACAGCATTCCAAGAAAAACACTTGCTACCTACAGTAAAATTTGGGGGTGGTTCCATCATGCTGTGGGGATGTGTGGCCAGTGCAGGTACTGGGAATCTTGCCAGGGCTGGATCTTTCAACAAGACAACGACCCTAAACACTGCTCAAAATCTACTAAGGCATTCATGCAGAGGAACAAGTACAACGTTCTGGAATGGCCATCTCAGTTCCCATACCTGAATATTATTGAAAATCTGTGGTGTGATTTTAAGTGGGCTGTCCATGCTCGGAAACCAACAAACCTGAGATGTTTTGTAAAGAAGAATGGTCCAAAATACCTTCAACCAGAATCCAGACTCTCATTGGAACCTGTAGGAAGCGTTTAGACATTGTTATTTCTGCAAAAGGAGGATCTACTAAATACTGATGTATTTTTTCTGTTGGGGTGCCCAAATGTATGCACCTGCCTAATTTTGTTTAAATAATTATTGCATACTTTCTATAAATCCTATAAAAATTAATTTCACTTCTCAAATATCACTGTGTTTGTCTGCTATACGATATATTTAATTGAAATTGCTGATTCAAGCAACCAATGATTTATAAAGGAAAATCATGGAAATCATCAGGGGTGCACAAACTTTTACATACACCTGTGGGGTTGGTCTGTTTGTTCAAGTGATGGTTGAGTGCAACCGCTCCCTGACACATTCTGCTGTCCCATCACGCCTGAAGACCTCCACCATAGTCCCCTGACCCAAGAAACCCCCATAACCAGCTTCAGTGACTACTGGCCTGTTGCACTCACAGCGGTGGTGATGAAGTGTTTAGAAAAACTGGTGGATTATAGTTCAGCATTCAGCACCATCCTCTCCTGTGGCCTCATTAGGAACCTGCTGAACCTTGTTCTACCTCAGTCCACATGTCTTTGGATTAAGGACTTTCTGTCAGATGTCTCACAGAGAGTCAGGATCGGTCCCCACATATCCACAGCTCTCACACTCAGCACCGGTTCCCCTCAAGGCTGCGTGCTGAGCCCGCTGCTCTTCACCCTCTACACCTCTGACTGCACCCTGTCCACACCAGCAACACCTTCATTAAGTATGTGGATGACATCACAGTGGCCGGCTGTATCACTGGAGGAGATGAGTCCACCTACCAGGAGGAGGTGGACCAGCTGACGGTGTGGTGTAGAGAAAATAACCTGCTCCTGAACACATCCAAAACCAAGGAGCTAATCACAGACTTCAGGAGAACCCACACAGACATTCAGCCCATTATCACTGGGGGGACCTGTGTGGAAAAGGTCAGGTACATGTGTTTCCTGGGAGTCCACATAGAGGAGAAACTGACCTGGGACAGGAACACCACACACTTGGTAAAGAAGGCACAGCAAAGACTCCACTTCTGAGACTCCTCAGGAAAAATAACATCAACCAGAGATATCTGGTGTCTTTTTCCTGCTCTACCATGGAGAGCATCCTCACATACTGCATCGGGACATGGTTTACCAGCTGCACGTGTCATGACCCGCCCCTTTAGGTCCATCTGTCATTAGTCTGGATTCGTATGTCCTCCGTGCTCTGAGTCTTCAGTATTTTTATTCATGTCTTGTCAGGTCATGCTCATGTTATCATTTGTTCTGTTTCTGTTCATCATTCTTTTATTTGTGGTCCTCTGTCTAGTTTTGTTTTAGTAGCTGTTTTGCCATATTGTTTTCATTTATTGTGTTTGCCTTTTTTTACTCTTGGTCTCTGGGTCACTTCAGGGAAGTGATTTTGATTCTGTTTATCTCATTTCTTGTATTATGCTTTTGTGTTTGGTTTGGTTTTCTGTTGATGATTTTGTAGTCTCTGGTTTTGCTTTATTTACTTTCGGTGTTTAGTATCAGGGTTTGTTTCTTTAGTTATTTATTCCATTTTCTGTTTATCATTTATTTTGTGTAGTCCTTTGTTTTTATCATCTGTATTCTTTAGTCATCTGTATTCTATCTGACTTGTAGTTTGTTTTTCCATCTCATTATCTGTTATTGCATTTACTTTTATACTTAAGTCAGTATCTGTTCTGCTTTGGTTTTGGATCATAGTCTTTATTTGTGTATCTTTCTTTTTAGGCTGGTCACGTTGTTTTCTTGGTCGCTCCCTGTGTTGTTCACATCTATTAGTGTTTGTCTTGAGCACGTCACACTTGTCACCTTTGGTTTTTTTCTGTCACTTGTTCATCTTCATTCACCAAAAAGCTTATTCTCAGTCAGATACTCCACCAGCTGCCGTGACACCACTTTTTCCAGAATTTTAGAGCAAAATTATAGCTTTGATATCAGCCGATAGTTTTTCAATGCACTAGGGTCAAGATTAGGTTTCTTAAGTAATTTAATCACTGCAGATTTGAAACACTTAGGAAACAGATCCAGAAGTTAAAGAAAGATTAATAATTTCCAGCACAGTCAAATAAACCGGTCGTGCTTTTTGTTAATGCTACGAGTTTCGTCAGCACACCTCGTGAGATACTATCAAATTCTGTAAATCTGGGTAATACCTCAGTAATGGTGCCCACCTCAATAGCAGGGTGTAGTGGCTGGGTTAAGGCATGCTGGGATATGTTTAACCTGATGTCTTCTATTTTCTTCTCAAAGTAATCCAGGAAATCTTGTGCTGTAAAAGGAGAGTGAACTACAGGTGGTTGTCCATGAATAAGTCTTGCCACCGTGTCGAACAAGAACTTTGAGTTATGTTTGTTTTTGTTAATCAAATCAGAGTAATAGGTCCACTTTGTAGCCAGTAATGCATGTTTATAGTCTAAGATAGCATCACGCCATGCAAGGTGGAATACTTCTCATTTGGAGCTACGCCATTTTTGTTCTAGACCTGTAGCCTTATGCTTGAGGTCACACAGGTAATCATTGAACCAAGGTGACTATGTTTTGGGGGAGCGCGGTTTTAACACAGGTGGCGCAATCATGTCACGTGTAGTTTTGAGCACTGAATTTAAACTATCCACAAGTCTGTCTACTGATTGGGTATTTGCCAAATGTGAAGCTAAGACATCAGGCAGTCTAGCTTTGTGTTCAGTCTTAGTTGAGGAGTTGATGTGTCGCCGTAGTGATATATAAGGTTGTTGTTCCACTAAACATGGCAGCGAAACTGTAAATCTAATAAGTGAGTGATTTACAGACTAATGATGTAAGAGGCATGATTTCAATATTCGTGACAGCAATACCACGTGCGAGAACCAAATCCAGGGTATTTCCACTAATGTGCGTCAATCCCGAATGTGTTGCAGAAATCCTAATGCATCCGCAATTTCCATAAATGATTTGCAGAGGGGATCAGAAGGCTTATTTATATGAATTATCTCCACTAGTTGACAAGTTAGAAATGAACGCACCAAATTAATCTAAGAATTCAGAATATGGGCCAGGAAGCCTATATACAGTGATAAAGTAATACGGCTGATTTTTATATTTCTGACCTTGGCAATGCGTAATATCCTGAGCAGAGTGGAGAATCAGATGCTCAAATGAGTGATATTTGTGACCCCAAACAGCTAATAAGGTAAACCTAGATTTATCAAAGTTTTTATCCTGAGTACTCAGGATCGTTATGACCTGAGTGGGTTAAGGTCATGGTTGGGTGAGGGTTATGTTTGGGTCAGGGTCAGCATGAGGACTTTGGGATAGAAAAATATAGAGAAAATCACACTATTGAGCCCAATGATGTCGTTTAGGTTTAATTTCCCCTTATTCCAGGTTGTCAAATGTCCCAATGCTGAAACATGTCTGTCCATCTTTTCACCTGTCATGAGGCTTTGAATGGAAAGCTCGTCCTCCTCTTGCATTTGCATAGTAAGTCCTGGATAGTTTTCGTGTCCTGCTGGTTCCAGTACTTATTTACAGATTCCATCACTTGACACAGATGAGAGTCTACGACCCCAGACAGGACACCCATCCAACACAAGCTAGTTCTTCATCCAAGGCCTGTACCCATCTACTGCTGGGTGAAGTATCTTGTCCAGGGACGGATGGACAGGTTCTTAAGGTTCTTAGACCAAAAGAAAAGTTGCTCCAGAAGAGATAAAGTGGTGCTGTGCAATCAGTGTGGAAAGGGCCATGATTGAGTTGTGCTTTAGTGTTTCTGCCGATTTTTATTTTGACACAGGTTGATCTCATTAGTGGACTGTGTGTACTCCTCTCCCCTGGGACAGATCCTGCAGACCCGTCCAGCATCTTTGTCAGTCCCCGCAGCACCCCTGATGTCAAGGAGGAGGGGCAGGACTTCCTGTTCAGGTGCTTGTTGACTGACCCTTCCGTCACCAACCTCACTTTCCAGTTGGATGGGGAAGCCAGATCAACAGGACATGGCCTTCCACCTGGCATGAATGTGACCTTTGACCCCTGGAGAGGAGTCTTGATCAGAAACCTGAAGATATCTTTCAATGGACGTTATGTCTGCTCGGGCTGGAAACATGGGACAGAAGTCAGGTCCAGACCTGTGGACCTGCGTGTCAAACCCAGTAAGACCTGCCAGTCTACCTGTCTGTCCACACACCTGTCTGTCTGTTGACCTGTCTCTCCACCTGTCTTTCTGTCCACCTGTCTGTGAGCAGGGCTGCATCCTCCTTCAGCATCTGTCAGTCAGGCTCAGTTTGTCCATCTGGAAGGAGAAAAGTTCGAAGTCACCTGCCTGACCAGCAACCCCTCCCACTCCTACATTGTCACTTGGACCCATCCACATATACAGGTCAGAGGTCACCTCTGTGGCCACTAAACCAAACATGTTGAGGCATCTTCAGCAAGTTTTTTGTTCATCTTTTGTTTCATTTCAGATGCTGAATGTCACTGAGAGACAGACCTACAGCGAAGGTAGACTCTTCAAAAACAGCACGCTGACGCTCGCAGCTGTCCATCTCAGCCACAGGGGGCGCTACACCTGTACTGCCGTCAATGAAGCTGGAGTTGCCACAGCAACCACATCACTCAGAGTTGTGGGTAAGGAGTGGATACCAAGGGCCTCATGGACAAAGACTAATGTGGACTTCCTACTAAATCTTGGTGTTCACCTAAACCCTGAATCTGGTGGGAGCACAAAGATATTCAGATGTATCAAAATGTGCATAGGCATGAATTCATGCATGTTCCATTTGTTCATCCCACTGAATGTGGAATTGAGCGTGGAACCAATACCTTGAGCTTGGGTACCAGTTCCTCATATCCGTGGACTGCATAGGAGTTTTCTGAACGACCCACACCAAAAAGGAGTGAGTTTGAGCTGCAGTTCCAGGACAGAGCTGAGCAGGCTAGGCTAAGCTAACACTGAAGCTAACGCTGCTGCTTTGAAGTTTTACCTCGTTAAGAGTCGGGAGAAGAGACGGTTTTGCCCCATTTAAATATACAATTTCATATAAATAGGCCCTTTGAACAGAGATTCCCCACGGCGTCACATCAGAGAACATGAACACAGGAAAGAAATGATACCAAAGGATGACTGGAAATGACACAGGGACAGTTTATTCAGCACACTGTTAAACGGATTAATCATGAAACTGGAACAATGTTTGTGGGAGCTATGGAGTGTGTGTGTGTGTGTGTGTGTGTGTGTGTGTGTGTGTGTGTGTGTGTGTGTGTGTGTGTGTGTGTGTGTGTGTGTGAGAGAGGCCAACACACAGAACAGTGCGCACATTGACGTTAAAAAGGTGAGGCGCGCCTCCATTGACAGTGTGACATCACAATTTGCACACATGTTTATTGACAAATACTGAACACAGGAAGTCTGTAGCTCTGCAGCTCACCATCAAGCAAACACAAAAAAAAAAGACATTAATAATAATAATAATAACATATTTGAAAGCGCACATACACAAATGTGTCCGTGCTGGTTTTTGTTCAGACAAATTACACAAATAAACTACTTAAACACAAGCTCCCCTCCATGGCTCCCCGGGCAGCCTCCACATATGATTTGAACATTGATGGAATGAAAATGTTCCTGTTAACAGAAACAACTCTTCATGTGACAGCGCCTTTATAGCAACATGTGTGCAGCCAGTTGGTCCGATTACATTCAGGAAACCGACTCTCGCTGCAAAATGTGCTGTAATGTTGGAATGTACCTGATGACATTTCCTGACTGATCAACCAGCTCATGCTGGAATGCCCCTGATCCAGGATGCCCAGCGTGGTCAGCACCTGTGTGGGCACAGACGACCCCTGGCTCCTCACCGTGTTGCTCTCTGGATCGACCGCAGTTCTGTGCGCAGTCTTTTCTAAAGTCCCTTGAAAAGTCCTTTAACACGAGACTGCTACCTGCTGCTTTGGACTTGAAACTAACAGTCTTTTTCAAGACTTTTTTACTTTTTAATTTTTTTTAACTTTTTACTGTGCTCCAACGCCTAAGGAAGACCTCTAACGGTCCGAAACATCGCGACGGAGCACTTTTTTCAGCTAACTTTCCATTAGCGTTGGCAGGCTAACTAGCTTGCTAACGCGTTTCGTTTTTTTTTATTTTTTTTTATTTATTTAGCACCGTTGTCGTGCGTTGCCTGTGCTGCTTCATGGCCTGTTTGGTGCCTTGATTGGGGCACTCCTTCTGCTGAATCACCTCTGGATTATTTGCACATTATTCACTTTGTGTGTTTTTGGGAATCCGCTAGCTTAGCGTAGCTACTAGCTCTTAGCCGATTAGCATGGCGGCTTCTCCTGTCTCTCCCGTACTTTTCTGCTCTGGGTGTGAAATGTCTAGTTATTCCTCGGCCTCCTTAGCAGTAACGGTACTTGTAATAAGTGCAGCTTATTCGTAGCTTGGAGGCCAGGCTGGGCGAAGTGGAGGCTCTGCTCCGCACCGTGGAAAAATTCTACAGCTAGCCAGGCCCCTGTAGTCGGTGCGGACCAAGGTAGCTTAGCCGCCGTTAGTTTCCCCCCTGGCAGAATCCCGTGCAGTCGGGAAAGCAGGCTGACTGGGTGACTGTGAGGGAGGAAGCGTAGCCCTAAACAGAAGCCCCGGTACACCGTCAACCCGTTCACATCTCTAACCGTTTTTCCCCACTCGACGACACACCCGCCGAGGATCAAACTCTGGTTATTGGCGACTCTGTTTTGAGAAATGTGAAGTTAGCGACACCAGCAACCATTGTCAATTGTCTTCCGGGGGCCAGAGCAGGCAACATCAAAGGACATTTGAAACTGCTGGTTAAGGCTAAGCGTAAATTTGGTAAGATTGTAATTCACGTCGGCAGTAATGACACTCGGTTACGCCAATCAGAGGTCACTAAAATTAACATTAAATCGGTGTGTAACTTTGCAAAAACAATGTCGGACTCTGTTGTTTTCTCTGGGCCCCTCCCCAATCAGACCGGGAGTGGACATGTTAGCCGCATGTTCCTCCTTGAATTGCTGCTGTCTGATGGTGTCCAAAAAATGAGGTGGGCTTCATTGATAATTGGCAAAGCTTCTGGGGAAAACCTGGTCTTGTTAGGAGAGACGCATCCATCCCACTTTAGAGGGAGCAGCTCTCATTTCTAGAAATCTGGCCAATTTTTTGGATCCTCCAAACTGTGACTGTCTAGCGTTGGGACCCAGGAGGCAGAGCTGTGGTCTTATACACCTCTCTGCAGCTTCTCTCCCCCTGCCATCCCCTTATTACCCCATCCCCGTAGAGACGGTGCCTGCTCCCAGACCACCAATAACTAGCAAAAATCTATTTAAGCATAAAAATTCAAAGAAAAAATAATATAGCACCTTCAATTGCACCACAGACTAAAACAGTTAAATGTGGTCTATTAAGCATTAGGTCTCTCTCTTCTAAGTCCCTGTTGGTAAATGATATAATAATTGATCAACATATTGATTTATTCTGCCTTACAGAAACCTGGCTACAGCAGGATGAATATGTTAGTTTAAATGAGTCAACACCCCCGAGTCACACTAACTGCCAGAATGCTCGTAGCACGGGCCGGGCGGGGGATTAGCAGCAATCTTCCATTCCAGCTTATGAATTAATCAAAAACCTAGACAGAGCTTAATTCATTTGAAAGCTTGTCTCTTAGTCTTGTCCATCCAAATTGGAAGTCCCAAAAACAGTTTTATTTGTTATTATCTATCGTCCACCTGGTCGTTACTGTGAGTTTCTCTGTGAATTTTCAGACCTTTTGTCTGACTTAGTGCTTAGCTCAGATAAGATAATTATAGTGGGCGATTTTAACATCCACACAGATGCTGAGAATGACAGCCTCAACACTGCATTTAATCTATTATTAGACTCTATCGGCTTTGCTCAAAAAGTAAATGAGTCCACCCACCACTTTAATCATATGGAAATAGAAGACTTAACAGTATTCCCTGAAAACTCCCTTCTGTCTGATCATTTTTTAATAACATTTACATTTACCCTGATGGACTACCCTGCAGTGGGGAATAAGTTTCATTACACTAGAAGTCTTTCAGAAAGCGCTGTAACTAGGTTTAAGGATATGATTCCTTCTTTATGTTCTCTAATGTCATATACCAACACAGAGCAGAGTAGCTACCTAAACTCTGTAAGGGAGATAGAGTATCTCGTCAATAGTTTTACATCCTCATTGAAGACAACTTTGGATGCTGTAGCTCCTCTGAAAAAGAGAGCTTTAAATCAGAAGTGTCTGACTCCGTGGTATAACTCACAAACTCGTAGCTTAAAGCAGATAACCCGTAAGTTGGAGAGGAAATGGCGTCTCACTAATTTAGAAGATCTTCACTTAGCCTGGAAAAAGAGTTTGTTGCTCTATAAGAAAGCCCTTCGTGAAGCTAGGACATCTTTCTACTCATCACTAATTGAAGAAAATAGGAACAACCCCAGGTTTCTTTTCAGCACTGTAGCCAGGCTGACAAAGAGTCAGAGCTCTATTGAGCTGAGTATTCCATTAACTTTAACTAGTGATGACTTCATGACTTTCTTTGCTAACAAAATTTTGACTATTAGAGAAAAAATTACTCATAACCATCCCAAAGATGTATCGTTATCTTTGGCTGCTTTCAGTGATGCCGGTATTTGGCTCTTTCTCTCCGATTGTTCTGTCTGAGTTATTTTCATTAGTTACTTCATCCAAACCATCAACATGCTTATTAGACCCCATTCCTGCCAGGCTGCTCAAGGAAGTCCTACCATTATTTAATGCTTCAATCTTAAATATGATCAATCTATCTTTGTTAGTTGGTTATGTACCACAGGCCTTTAAGGTGGCAGTAATTAAACCATTACTTAAAAAGCCATCACTTGACCCAGCTATCTTAGCTAATTATAGGCCAATCTCCAACCTTCCTTTTCTCTCAAAGATTCTTGAGAGGGTAGTTGTAAAACAGCTAACTGATCACCTGCAGAGGAATGGTCTATTTGAAGAGTTTCAGTCAGGTTTTAGAATTCATCATAGTACAGAAACAGCATTAGTGAAGGTTACAAATGATCTTCTTATGGCTTCGGACAGTGGACTTATCTCTGTGCTTGTTCTGTTGGACCTCAGTGCTGCTTTTGATACTGTTGACCATAAAATTTTATTACAGAGATTAGAGCATGTCATAGGTATTAAAGGCACTGCGCTGCGGTGGTTTGAATCATATTTGTCTAATAGATTACAGTTTGTTCATGTAAATGGGGAATCTTCTTCACAGACTAAAGTTAATTATGGAGTTCCACAAGGTTCTGTGCTAGGACCAATTTTATTCACTTTATACATGCTTCCCTTGGGCAGTATTATTAGACGGTATTGCTTAAATTTTCATTGTTACGCAGATGATACCCAGCTTTATCTATCCATGAAGCCAGAGGATACACACCAATTAGCTAAACTGCAGGATTGTCTTACAGACATAAAGACATGGATGACCTCTAATTTCCTGCTTTTAAACTCAGATAAAACTGAAGTTATTGTACTTGGCCCCACAAATCTTAGAAGCATGGTGTCTAACCAGATCGTTACTCTGGATGGCATTTCCCTGATCTCTGGTAATACTGTGAGAAATCTTGGAGTTATTTTTGATCAGGATATGTCATTCAAAGCACATATTAAACAAATATGTAGGACTGCCTTTTTTCATTTACGCAATATCTCTAAATCAGAAAGGTCTTGTCTCAGAGTGATGCTGAAAAACTAATTCATGCATTTATTTCCTCTAGGCTGGACTATTGTAATTCATTATTATCAGGTTGTCCTAAAAGTTCCCTAAAAAGCCTTCAGTTGGTTCAGAATGCTGCAGCTAGAGTACTGACGGGGACTAGCAGGAGAGAGCATATCTCACCCGTGTTGGCCTCTCTTCATTGGCTTCCTGTTAATTCTAGAATAGAATTTAAAATTCTTCTTCTTACTTATAAGGTTTTGAATAATCAGGTCCCATCTTATCTTAGGGACCTCGTAGTACCATATCACCCCATTAGAGCGCTTCGCTCTCAGACTGCGGGCTTACTTGTAGTTCCTAGGGTTTGTAAGAGTAGAATGGGAGGCAGAGCCTTCAGCTTTCAGGCTCCTCTCCTGTGGAACCAGCTCCCAATTCAGATCAGGGAGACAGATACCCTCTCTACTTTTAAGATTAGGCTTAAAACTTTCCTTTTCGCTAAGGCTTATAGTTAGGGCTGGATCGGGTGACCCTGGACCATCCCTTGGTTATGTTGCTTTAGACGTAGACTGTGGGGGGGTTCCCATGATGCACTGTTTCTTTCTTTTTTTGCTCCGTATGCATCACTCTGCATTTAATCATTAGTGATCGATCTCTGCCCCCCTTCTCGGCATGTCTTTTTCCTGGTTCTTTCCCTCAGCCCCAACCAATCTCAGCAGAAGACTGCCCCTCCCTGAGCCTGGTTCTGCTGGAGGTTTCTTCCTGTTAAAAGGGAGTTTTTCCTTCCCACTGTGGCCAAGTGCTTGCTCATAGGGGGTCGTTTTGACCGTTGGGGTTTTTCATGGTTATTGTATGGCCTTGCCTTGCAATATGGAGCGCCTTGGGGCAACTGTTTGTTGTGATTTGGCGCTATATAAGAAAAAAGTTGATTGATTGATTGATTGAACTCCAATAACAGTGGCCTTGGTGATCGAAATCGGTTTATGAGCCAATTATCCTTATTTTGAAGTGAATCGTTCTCTGAATACACACTCACATCAGATTGCAGCATTTGTAAGGTGCTTTAACAACACTAACACAGCCACTGTAAGCGCCATATTACGCATCACTTTGCGCATGTTTTTAAATCCACTCATACCTGCAAACACATGGGTGTGTTAATTGTTCATCAGTGTGTCTCTGATGTGCACATCACTCTGATGACTTCATGCTTTCATACTATTAAGGGTTCTCAGCATCACCTCTATGTGTCCAGAGAGGAACAATAGCTGTAGAAACGTGTGTACGCCAGCCAGGATTTTTGCGTGACGCACCGCACATTTCCACGCTCAAGTCACATTTGATACATCTGCATGTGGACATGGAGATGGACATACGGCAGGTTTTTGTACATGAGGCCTTTAGTCCACATGTTGAACCATGAGGCTGGGTCTCAAAGCTGCCACATATTCCTTCAGACCAAAATCTGCCCAAATCCAAATCAGACGTCGGTTAAATCCAGGTAGGGATCTGGTGTGGTGAGCCACAGCAATTGGAAAAGGAGGAGTGGTCCGGAAGGATTTTTCTTCTTTCATTTAGAGGATCAGATCATCAGGGGAACTGAGAGTCCACAACCCATTGTCCTTTGTCACCTGACAGAAACAAAGTGTTGGAGATTAGCCCTTCAAAATAAAACATAGCCTTGTATCAGTGGAAAAAACTTCACACTGAAATGTTACAAACAAAACTGTGGGATGTGCAGCCGGTTTTTTAACTTGTTAGTCTGCAGGTTTAATATGCAAAATTTATAGAAAGCAAATGTGTGTCTGAATATCTTGAACTGAACCCAGTTTTTCTTCCTCTCAGAGGCTCCGTACCTGACCATCTACCTGCAGCGCACCAACATTAACGGCAGCATCATAAAAGAGCACAGCGACGTGGTGGCTAATGTCAGCAGCGTGTCACTGGCAGACACTCTAGGTGCTAATGTTAGCACCAATACCACTGGTATACCTGGGGCTAACAACGCTAACATTAGCAGTAGCAGCAAAGTGGAGGTGTATGAAGGTCATGGCCTTATTCTTATGTTTGTGATGGAAGCCTACCCTGCAATCAACTGCCAGCGCTGGACGACACCATCACACATCAACAAGAAGATGGAGCACTACAGCGCTAACAGCTACAGGTTAGCAGCACACATGATACAAAAGGTGCCGTTACACATCAATAACAAGAACATGGAGTGCGACAGCGATAACAGCTACAGGATCATTGGCTCCCATCTTTTACATCTTTAATTCAGTGACTCCCATCCCTTACTTCAGTGGTGTCCAAAGTGTTCCAGAAAGGGCCCAGAGGGTGCAGGTTTTCTTTGCAGTCACTGATTCCAGCAGGTGATTTCACTGATTAACACTTTGAGCAGGTGGGACGAGTTCATCAATCTAATTTAAGTTTTACCTGGCAGCCTTCACTAGAGGGTCTGATCCTCACCTCCTGTGGGATGGACGATATTTTTGGGCGTGGGAGCGCGTGCTGCGCACGAGAGGCTGCTGGATTCGTCCTGTTGTTCCTGGACCGTCCTCTCCGATGACCGGACCGGCTCCGCTAAAGCTGTGCCCGTTTGTGCCGCAGCTTCCTGCTGCTGCCTCTTGCCGGGCTGCGGAGTTTGCTGTCGGCTGTGGGCTCGCAGACGCGACATTTCACCTGAGCTCCTCCGGCCGCTGAAACATGCTGGCTCTGGCACTGGCTGCTAAGGAGCAGAACTTCCGCATGACTTCGTTAAAATCGTGGATCATCGCCTGGATATGCTTGGATTGTGTGAAACCTGTCTTAAATCCACAGCTGTCCTTCCTCTGAATGAGGCCTGCCTACCGGAGTACACTTTTAGTCATGTTTCACGTGATGTGAGGAAAGGCCGGGGTGTTGCTTTTATTTATAAATCCAGGTTTACTTTATTAACTGTTGGGGGTCATAAATATAATTCATTTGAGCATCTGATTCTCCGTTATGCCCATGATGCTAAGTACTGTCAAGGTCATAAAACTGGAAATCAGCTATGTTATATTGTCACTGTCTATAGGCCTCCTGGCCCAAATTCTAAATTTTTAGATGAATTTGGCGCGTTCATCTCTAGTCTTTCAACTAGTGCAGACAACATTTTGATTATTGGTGACTTTAACATTCATATAAATAAGCCCTCTGATCCCCTCGGTAAATCATTTATGGAAATCATGGATGTATTAGGATTTCAGCAGTTCATTCATGATTCAAAGCATATCAGTGGTAATACTCTGGATTTGATTCTTGCACGTGGCCTTGCTGTCACAAATATCAACATCCTGCCTCTTGCATCAGCGGTCTCTGACCACTCGCTTATTAGGTTTACAATTACGCTGCCGTGTTTAGTGGAGCAACAACCTTGCCTATCATTGCGGCGACGTATTAAACCTTCAGCTTTGACTGAACTCGAAGCAAGACTACCAGAAATCTTAACTTCAAGCTTGATGAATTTTCAGTCAGTAGACAGTCTTGCGGAAAGCCTGAATTTAGTGCTAAAAACCACACTTGATAAGATTGCGCCTCCTCTATTAAGGCCATGCCTTCCCAAGGCATGGACACCTTGGTTCAACAGTTATTTGCGTGACCTTAGGCAGAAGGCTAGAGGGTTAGAACAGAAATGGCGTAGTTCCAAACTAGAGGTGTTTTACCTTGCGTGGCGTGAAGCTGTTTTAGATTACAAGCATGCTTTATTGGCTACGAAGCAGGCGTATTATTCTGATTTGATCAACAAAAACAAGCATAACTCAAAGTTCTTGTTTGATACGGTGGCATTTCTTATTAATGGACAGCCACCTGTTGGCCATTCTTCTTTTTCGGCACAGGACATTCTGGACTATTTCGATAAGAAAATAGAAGATATTAGGTTGAGCACATCTCAGCATACTTTGGTCCAGTCACTGTATTCAGCTACTGAGCTGGGGACTACCATTGAGGTGCTACCAAGATTCACAGAATTTAATAGTATCTCACAAGGTGTGCTGACGAAACTCGTGATGTCTACTAGAAGCACAACTTGTTTATTTGATCGTATACCAACAAAATTGTTTAAGGATCTTTGGCCCCTTCTTGGGCCGACTGTGCTGGAAATTGTTAACCTTTCTCTAAACTCTGGATCTGTTCCAAATTGTTTTAAATCCACAGTGGTTAAACCACTACTTAAGAAATCTAATCTTGATCCTGGTGTATTGAAAAATTATAGGCCGATATATAATCGATCATTCTGCTCTAAAATTCTGGAAAAGGTGGTATCATGGCAGCTTGTGGACTATCTTACTGAGAATGACCTTTTTGAGCCACTGCAGTCTGCTTTTAGAAGACATCACTCCACAGAAACAACACTTATTAAAGTAGTTAATGATCTTCTGCGAGCAATGGACTCAGATACTACTACAGCATTGGTTTTGTTGGATCTCAGTGCTGCGTTTAACACAGTTGATCATCATATTCTACTTGATAGGCTAGAAAACTGTTTTGGGATTACTGGAACTGCTCTTGCGTGGCTGACGTCTTATCTGTCTGGCCATTCCCATTGTGTTTTGTGCAGTGACACTACCTCTGACTTTAAGGGCATGAAGTTTGGGGTTCCGCAGGGATCAGTTCTGGGTCCCCTGCTTTTTTCCCTGTATATGGCACCCCTTGGGATCATTTTGCAGTGTTTTGGGGTTGCTTTTCATTGTTATGCTGATGATACTCAGTTGTATATGCCGATAGCTGCTGGAAATCCTGTCCACATAAAATCTTTAATCAATCAATGAATCAATTTTATTTATATAGCGCCAAATCACAACAAACAGTTGCCCCAAGGCGCTTTATATTGTAAGGCAAAGCCATACAATAATTACGTAAAAACGCCAATGGTCAAAACGACCCCCTGTGAGCAAGCACTTGGCGACAGTGGGAAGGAAAAACTCCCTTTTAACAGGAAGAAACCTCCAGCAGAACCAGGCTCAGGGAGGGGCAGTCTTCTGCTGGGACTGGTTGGGGCTGAGGGTGAGAACCAGGAAAAAGACATGCTGTGGAGGGGAGCAGAGATCAATCACTAATGATTAAATGCGGAGTGGTGCATACAGAGCAAAAAGAGAAAGAAACACTCAGTGCATCATGGGAACCCCCCAGCAGTCTAAGTCTATAGCAGCATAACTAAGGGATGGTTCAGGGTCACCTGATCCAGCCCTAACTATAAGCTTTAGCAAAAGGAAAGTTTTAAGCCTAATCTTAAAAGTAGAGAGGGTGTCTGTCTCCCTGATCCGAATTGGGAGCTGGTTCCACAGGAGAGGAGCCTGAAAGATGAAGGCTCTGCCTCCCATTCTACTCTTACAAACCCTACGAACTACAAGTAAGCCTGCAGTCTGAGAGCGAAGCGCTCTATTGGGGTGATATGGTACTATGAGGTCCCTAAGATAAGAAGGGACCTGATTATTCAAAACCTTATAAGTAAGAAGAATAATTTTAAATTCTATTCTAGAATTAACAGGAAGCCAATGAAGAGAGGCCAATATGGTTGAGATATGCTCTCTCCTTCTAGTCCCCGTCAGTACTCTAGCTGCAGCATTTTGAATTAACTGAAGGCTTTTCAGGGAACCTTTAGGACAACCTGATAATAATGAATTACAATAGTCCAGCCTAGAGGAAATAAATGCATGAATTAGTTTTTCAGCATCACTCTGAGACAAGACCTTTCTAATTTTAGAGATATTGCATAAATGCAAAAAAGCAGTCTTACGTATTTGTTTAATATGCGCTTTGAATGACATATCCTGATCAAAAATGACTCCAAGATTTCTCACAGTATTACTAGAGGTCAGGGTAATGCCATCCAGAGTAAGGATCTGGTTAGACACCATGTTTCTAAGATTTGTGGGGCCAAGTACAATAACTTCAGTTTTATCTGAGTTTAAAAGCAGGAAATTAGAGGTCATCCATGTCCTTATGTCTGTAAGACAATCCTGCAGTTTAGCTAATTGGTGTGTGTCCTCTGGCTTCATGGATAGATAAAGCTGGGTATCATCTGCGTAACAATGAAAATTTAAGCAATGCCTTCTAATAATACTGCCTAAGGGAAGCATGTATAAAGTGAATAAAATTGGTCCTAGCACAGAACCTTGTGGAACTCCATAATTAACCTTAGTCTGTGAAGAAGATTCCCCATTTACATGAACAAATTGTAATCTATTAGATAAATATGATTCAAACCACTGCAGCGCAGTGCCTTTAATACCTATGGCATGCTCTAATCTCTGTAATAAAATGTTATG
The DNA here is from genome assembly GCF_902500255.1 of Thalassophryne amazonica. Taxonomy (NCBI): domain Eukaryota; kingdom Metazoa; phylum Chordata; class Actinopteri; order Batrachoidiformes; family Batrachoididae; genus Thalassophryne; species Thalassophryne amazonica. The sequence goes on along the minus strand of NC_047111.1, from coordinate 9,979,650 downwards.
GTCAGCAGTATCAAAAGCAGCACTGAGGTCTAACAGAACAAGCACAGAGATGAGTCCACTGTCTGAGGCCATAAGAAGATCATTTGTAACCTTCACTAATGCTGTTTCTGTACTATGATGAATTCTAAAACCTGACTGAAACTCTTCAAATAGACCATTCCTCTGCAGATGATCAGTTAGCTGTTTTACAACTACCCTTTCAAGAATTTTTGAGAGAAAAGGAAAGTTGGAGATTGGCCTATAATTAGCTAAGATAGCTGGTTCAAGTGATGGCTTTTTAAGTAATGGTTTAATTACTGCCACCTTAAAAGCCTGTGGTACATAGTCAACTAACAAAGATAGACTGATCATATTTAAGATCGAAGCATTAAATAATGGTAGGGCTTCCTTGAGCAGCCTGGTAGGAATGGGGTCTAATAGACATGTTGATGGTTTGGATGAAGTAACTAATGAAAATAACTCAGACAGAACAATCTGAGAGAAAGAGTCTAACCAAATACCGGCATCACTGAAAGCAGCCAAAGATAACGATACGTCTTTGGGATGGTTATGAGTAATTTTTTCTCTAATAGTTAAAATTTTATTAGCAAAGAAAGTCATGAATTCATTACATTAAAGTTAAAGGAATACTCGGCTCAATAGAGCTCTGACTCCTTGTCAGCCTGGCTACAGTGCTGAAAAGAAACCTGGGGTTGTTCTTATTTTCTTCAATTAGTGATGAGTAGAAAGATGTCCTAGCTTTACGGAGGGCTTTTTTATAGAGCAACAGACTCTTTTTCCAGGCTAAGTGAAGATCTTCTAAATTAGTGAGACGCCATTTCCTCTCCAACTTACGGGTTATCTGCTTTAAGCTGCGAGCCTGTGAGCTATACCACGGAGGACTGTCAGGACTTACAGGACTGTCTTGCAGCAGTGAGAAGTTGGATGTCTAGCAACTTTCTACTTTTGAACTCTGATAAGACTGAAATGATGGTTCTTGGTCCAGCAAGACATCGGCATCAATTTGATCAGCTGGCGCTTAGCCTAGGTTCATGTGTTATACATCATACTGACAAAGTGAGGAACCTTGGGGTAATTTTTGATTCTACATTGTCCTTTGACCTCCTCATTAGGGAAATTATGAGGACTGCTTTCTTTCATCTTAGAAATATAGCAAAGATTTGCCCCATCCTGTCTATGGCTGATGCTGAGACTCTGATTCATGCGTTTGTCTCTTCTAGATTGGATTATTGTAATGCTTTATTTTCTGGCCTGCCGCAGTCTAGCATTCGAGGACTTCAGTTGGTACAGAATGCTGCTGCCAGACTTTTGACACAAAGTAGAAGGTTTGACCACATTACTCCCATTCTGGCATCCCTTCATTGGCTACCGGTTTCTGCCAGAATGGATTTTAAAGTTTTATTGTTGGTTTATAAAATTGTTCATGGACTGGCACCTTCCTACCTGGCGGACTTGGTTAAGCCCTACGTACCTGCGAGGCCCTTGCGTTCGCAGGGCACAGGGCGTCTGTGTGTTCCGAGGATGAACAAAAAGTGTGTGGGGTATAGAGCCTTCTCCTACCGTGGTCCGGCTCTTTGGAACGATCTACCTGCTGTTATTTGGCAGTCTGACACGGTGGAGATTTTTAAATCAAGACTGAAGACCGACTTTTTTAGACTGTCTTATCATTAATTTTTTAATCTGTTTGTGTTTGCTTTGTAATTTCTTTTTATTCTACTGTGTTTTATCTTTTTACTGTGCTTTTCTTGCTTTTAATTTTGATTTTAGATTAATTTGTGTTGTTGTGAATTATGTGAAGCGCCTTGGGGCAACTTTGTTGTGAGTTGGTGCTATATAAATTAATAAATTGAAATTAAATTGAAATTAAATCACCTGCTGGAATCCGTGACTGCAAAGAAAACCTGCACCCTCTGGGCTCTTTCTGGAACACTTTGGACACCACTGCTTTACTTCTTACATTCAATTTCAATTTCAATTTATTTTCAATTATGTAGCGCCAAATCACAACAAAACTGCATCAAGGTGCTTCACACAAGTAAGGTCTAACCTTACTAACCCCCAGAGCAGCAGTGGTAAGAAAAACTCCATCTGAGGAAGAAACCTCAAGCAGACCAGACTCAAAGTGGTGACCCTCTGCTTGGACCATGATACAGACACAAATTACAGAACAATTCACAAAACAAATATACAGGAAATGTTGCCAGAGCACAGGACAGGAGGGTCTCCAGCACAAATACCACACCCATCTCTGGATGGAGCTGCCTCTTAAACAGAGAGAAAAAACACAATCAGGCATCAGAAAGAAAGACAAGAAATACAGCAGCTGTGCCCAACCCTGGCCCTGGAGGGCTCCTGCCCTGCATGTTTTATAACTCTCCCTGTTCTACTCGCAGGCAATTAACTCTATCAGATGTGCTCAGCCAGTCAAGAGCTGGAAGACACCACTTTTAAAAAATCAGGTGTGACTTGAGTAGGTCGATATGGAAAACATGGTTAGGGCTAGGGTTAGGAACAGGGTTGGTGACCCCTGAAAAACAGTATAATTTACCAGCATTAAGCAACAAGAAAAACAAAGGAAATAATAAGACAGTGATTCTCAACCGGGGTGCTGCGGCACCCTAGGGTGCCGTGATCGATCGTCAGGGGTGTCGTGGGTATTTTTCATATTCGCGATTATTTTTCATATTCGCGATTACCGTGAATTATTTATTTTATCCACAAAGCATAAAACGACTCAGAATCTGACGTCAAACGTGCTGCAGCCTCGCTCTCGTCTTAAGGCGGGACAATAACAAGGAGGCTGACGGCCGATTAAAACAGTGCCGTCTTCTTCAAAAGCCGTCTAAAATGCAGAGCTGTCGGTGTGTGTGTCTGTGCCTGTGTGTGTGCGCGCACGCGGAGTTAACAGGCTGCAGACTGCGAGGGAGGGGGTGGGTGAGGGAGATTCCTGAATGCAGGCGCGACACGTTCAGTGTGCAGCGAGCGCGGAGCAGAGAAAGGATTTTAACCCGAGTGAACGTTAACAAAACGGAAACGTGAAGCTGCCTTTACTTCTCTCTGAACTTTCTCTAAAGGTGTGATTCTGCCGTTACCGTCCTGTTCACACCATGTGCGTGTCGTGTGCTGAATTTATGAGATCATGAGATGAAATAAACGGTCAAATATCTTTAAAAACATATTTAAAAAATGAGAATATATGAATGAACTGAGCCACAAAAAAACAAACAATGTTCAGACGCAGAGATCACAAAAAGCAGGTGAGAACTCTGAACTTTAACAGCTTTTTTTTTCCAAAGGTATTTATTTGTTCAATCTTGAGCTTAATGCAGTGTTTAAGCACAAAACATGACTGATGAGGAGAAACAATTTCAGAAATGCAACAGAAACAACCACAAATCAGAAAAAGTTGGGACTGTATGTAAAATGAAGATAAAAATAAAAATGTTGTACCATTCCCAGTTTCTCCACTCACAGAAGCCAAACGTTCTTCCAGAGTTGTGTAATTATACTACAATAGTACAATATAAAGAAGGGGAAAAAAAGAGAAAAAAATAGACAATATATTCGTCAATTGCAATTATTTGTCTGACAATTAATCGTCTCCAGAAATTTCTAATCGTGACAGCCCTACTTGAGATCAGAGCGCAAAATGCTTGAGGATTTTCGAAATGCGGTGTTTTCTGTATTGATTTTCTATTGCGATAACTGGGTTTTGCGCAAAACCAGAGGTAATAGCCTTATAATATTATTTTGGTTGGTGGTGTGCCGCAGGATTTTGTAAATATAAAAAGGGTGCCGCGGCTCAAAAAAGGTTGAAAATTCAATCAATCAATTCAATCAATTTTTTTATATAGCGCCAAATCACAACAAACAGTTGCCCCAAGGCGCTTTATATTGTAAGGCAAGGCCATACAATAATTATGTAAAACCCCAACGGTCAAAACGACCCCCTGTGAGCAAGCACTTGGCTACAGTAGGAAGGAAAAACTCCCTTTTAACAGGAAGAAACCTCCAGCAGAACCAGGCTCAGGGAGGGGCAGTCTTCTGCTGGGACTGGTTGGGGCTGAGGGAGAGAACCAGGAAAAAGACATGCTGTGGAGGGGAGCAGAGATCGATCACTAATGATTAAATGCAGAGTGGTGCATACAGATCAAAAAGAGAAAGAAACAGTGCATCATGGGAACCCCCCAGCAGTCTACGTCTATAGCAGCATAACTAAGGGATGGTTCAGGGTCACCTGATCCAGCCCTAACTATAAGCTTTAGCAAAAAGGAAAGTTTTAAGCCTAATCTTAAAAGTAGAGAGGGTGTCTGTCTCCCTGATCTGAATTGGGAGCTGGTTCCACAGGAGAGGAGCCTGAAAGCTGAAGGCTCTTCCTCCCATTCTACTCTTACAAACCCTAGGAACTACAAGTAAGCCTGCAGTCTGAGAGCGAAGCGCTCTATTGGGGTGATATGGTACTATGAGGTCCCTAAGATAAGATGGGACCTGATTATTCAAAACCTTATAAGTAAGAAGAAGAATTTTAAATTCTATTCTAGAATTAACAGGAAGCCAATGAAGAGAGGCCAATATGGGTGAGATATGCTCTCTCCTTCTAGTCCCCGTCAGTACTCTAGCTGCAGCATTTTGAATTAACTGAAGGCTTTTTAGGGAACTTTTAGGACAACCTGATAATAATGAATTACAATAGTCCAGCCTAGAGGAAATAAATGCATGAATTAGTTTTTCAGCATCACTCTGAGACAAGACCTTTCTGATTTTAGAGATATTGCGTAAATGCAAAAAAGCAGTCCTACATATTTGTTTAATATGCGCTTTGAATGACATATTCGGATCAAAAATGACTCCAAGATTTCTCACAGTATTACTAGAGGTCAGGGTAATGCCATCCACAGTAAGGATCTGGTTAGACACCATGTTTCTAAGATTTGTGGGGCCAAGTACAATAACTTCAGTTTTATCTGAGTTTAAAAGCAGGAAATTAGAGGTCATCCATGTCTTTATGTCTGTAAGACAATCCTGCAGTTTAGCTAATTGGTGTGAGTCCTCTGGCTTCATGGATAGATAAAGCTGGGTATCATCTGCGTAACAATGAAAATTTAAGCAATACCGTCTAATAATACTGCCTAAGGGAAGCATGTATAAAGTGAATAAAATTGGTCCTAGCACAGAACCTTGTGGAACTCCATAATTAACTTTAGTCTGTGAAGAAGATTTCCCATTTACATGAACAAATTGTAATCTATTAGACAAATATGATTCAAACCACCGCAGCGCAGTACCTTTAATACCTATGGCATGCTCTAATCTCTGTAATAAAATTTTATGGTCAACAGTATCAAAAGCAGCACTGAGGTCTAACAGAACAAGCACAGAGATGAGTCCACTGTCTGAGGCCATAAGAAGATCATTTGTAACCTTCACTAATGCTGTTTCTGTACTATGATGAATTCTAAAACCTGACTGAAACTCTTCAAATAGACCATTCCTCTGCAGATGATCAGTTAGCTGTTTTACAACTACCCTTTCAAGAATTTTTGAGAGAAAAGGAAGGTTGGAGATTGGCCTATAATTAGCTAAGATAGCTGGGTCAAGTGATGGCTTTTTAAGTAATGGTTTAATTACTGCCACCTTAAAAGCCTGTGGTACATAGCCAACTAACAAAGATAGATTGATCATATTTAAATAATGGTAGGGCTTCCTTGAGCAGCCTGGTAGGAATGGGGTCTAATAAACATGTTGATGGTTTGGATGAAGTAACTAATGAAAATAACTCAGACAGAACAATCGCAGAGAAAGAGTCTAACCAAATACTGGCATCACTGAAAGCAGCCAAAGATAACGATACGTCTTTGGGATGGTTATGAGTAATTTTTTCTCTAATAGTTAAAATTTTGTTAGCAAAGAAAGTCATGAAGTCATTACTAGTTAAAGTTAATGGAATACTCAGCTCAATAGAGCTCTGACTCTTTGTCAGCCTGGCTACAGTGCTGAAAAGAAACCTGAGGTTGTTCTTATTTTCTTCAATTAGTGATGAGTAGAAAGATGTCCTAGCTTTACGGAGGGCTTTTTTATAGAGCAACAGACTTTTTTTTCCAGGCTAAGTGAAGATCTTCTAAATTAGTGAGACGCCATTTCCTCTCCAACTTACGGGTTATCTGCTTTAAGCTACGAGTTTGTGAGTTATACCACGGAGTCAGGCACTTCTGATTTAAAGCTCTCTTTTTTAGAGGAGCTACAGCATCCAAAGTTGTCTTCAATGAGGATGTAAAACTATTGACGAGATACTCTATCTCACTTACAGAGTTTAGGTAGCTACTCTGCACTGTGTTGGTATATGGCATTAGAGAACATAAAGAAGGAATCATATCCTTAAACCTAGTTACAGCGCTTTCTGAAAGACTTCTAGTGTAATGAAACTTATTCCCCACTGCTGGGTAGTCCATCAGAGTAAATGTAAATGTTATTAAGAAATGATCAGACAGAAGGGAGTTTTCAGGGAATACTGTTAAGTCTTCAATTTCCATACCATAAGTCAGAACAAGATCTAAGATATGATTAAAGTGGTGGGTGGACTCATTTACTTTTGAGCAAAGCCAATAGAGTCTAATAATAGATTAAATGCAGTGTTGAGGCTGTCATTCTCAGCATCTGTGTGGATGTTAAAATTGCCCACTATAATTATCTTATCTGAGCTAAGCACTAAGTCAGACAAAAGGTCTGAAAATTCACAGAGAAACTCACAGTAACGACCAGGTGGACGATAGATAATAACAAATAAAACTGGTTTTTGGGACTTCCAATTTGGATGGACAAGACTAAGAGTCAAGCTTTCAAATGAATTAACGCTCTGTCTGGGTCTTTGATTAATTAATAAGCTGGAATGGAAGATTGCTGCTAATCCTCCGCCCCGGCCCGTGCTACGAGCATTCTGACAGTTAGTGTGACTCGGGGGTGTTGACTCATTTAAACTAACATATTCATCCTGCTGTAACCAGGTTTCTGTAAGGCAGAATAAATCAATATGTTGATCAATTATTATATCATTTACCAACAGGGACTTAGAAGAGAGAGACCTAATGTTTAATAGACCACATTTAACTGTTTTAGTCTGTGGTGCAGTTGAAGGTGCTATATTATTTTTTCTTTTTGAATTTTTATGCTTAAATAGATTTTTGCTGGTTATTGGTAGTCTGGGAGCAGGCACCGTCTCTACGGGGATGGGGTAATGAGGGGATGGCAGGGGGAGAGAAGCTGCAGAGAGGTGTGTAAGACTACAACTCTGCTTCCTGGTCCCAACCCTGGATAGTCACGGTTTGGAGGATTTAAGAAAATTGGCCAGATTTCTAGAAATGAGAGCTGCTCCATCCAAAGTGGGATGGATGCCGTCTCTCCTAACAAGACCAGGTTTTCCCCAGAAGCTTTGCCAATTATCTATGAAGCCCACCTCATTTTTTGGACACCACTCAGACAGCCAGCAATTCAAGGAGAACATGCGGCTAAACATGTCACTCCCGGTCTGATTGGGGAGGGGCCCAGAGAAAACTACAGAGTCCGACATTGTTTTTGCAAAGTTACACACCGATTTAATGTTAATTTTAGTGACCTCCGATTGGCGTAACCGGGTGTCATTACTGTCGACCTGAATTACAATCTTACCAAATTTACGCTTAGCCTTAGCCAGCAGTTTCAAATTTCCTTCAATGTCGCCTGCTCTGGCCCCCGGAAGACAATTGACTATGGTTGCTGGTGTCGCTAACTTCACATTTCATAAAACAGAGTCGCCAATAACCAGAGTTTGATCCTCGGCGGGTGTGTCGTCGAGTGGGGAAAAATGGTTAGAGATGTGAACGGGTTGGCGGTGTACACAGGGCTTCTGTTTAGGGCTACGCTTCCTCCTCACAGTCACCCAGTCAGCCTGCTTTCCCGGCTGCTTGGGATCTGCCAGGGGGTAACTAACGGCGGCTAAGCTACCTTGGTCCGCACCGACTACAGGGGCCTGGCTAGCTGTAGAATTTTCCACGGTGCGGAGCCGAGTCTCCAATTCGCCCAGCCTGGCCTCCAAAGCTACGAATAAGCTACACTTATTACAAGTACCGTTACTGCTAAAGGAGGCTGAGGAATAACTAAACATTTCACACCCAGAGCAGAAAAGTGCGGGAGAGACAGGAGAAGCCGCCATGCTAAATCGGCTAAGAGCTAGTAGCTATGCTAAGCTAGCGGATTCCTAAAAACACGCAAAGTGAATAATGTGTAAATAATTTAGAGGTGATTCAGCAGAAGGAGTGCTTTAGTTAAGGCACGTAAAGATTACACTGGGAAACAAATCGTAATCTAGATAACTAGATCAATCTAACTGCGCAGATTAAACAGCTAACAGATACAGAAAAACACCACTGTGCTCCGGAACAGGAAGTGATACAATACCGCAGTGAGAGCCAACCACCAGTAGAGGCCACTAAAGTCAAAGTCAGCTTTGACTTTAGAAGAAAGAAGAAGGGACAGAGCCACATGTACCAGACATACAAAGCATTTGAAAATTTGTTCCCCACCATTCCACGGTGAAATATTCCTAACAGTAAGGTAGTCAATAAGACACACATATCTAGCATTCAGGTAAACAGTAATAAGTAAGAAGGTGATGGAGACACAAAATGAACATGCAAAAAAGATTTTAGCAATGAAGAACTAAGAGCACCATGGCTCTAAGCTTCACTAACAGACCCAGACTTTAGATAAAGTTGAGGCTGTGGCATGCTCCGTTTACTAATAAAATGAATTTAAAAGGGTAAAGAGCATAGAACTATACTATGCCAGTATGCTAGCCATATGAAAAGGAAAATTAGTGCATCTTAAGTCTGGACTTGAAAGTCTTTACAGCAGCGGTGTGCAATCATTTTTTGCAAAGGGCCAAATGAGAAACAGAAAGTATTGTGGAAGGCTGGCCAAAAGGCTAAAGTCAATTCTGCACAATAACAATTTCATTCCTATATAAAAAGCAGTAAATTATTTTGACAAACTAGATGTTCTGACTAGGCAAAGAAAAAAAAAGGTTATCTTCCAAAAATGTAATTATTCAATCAAATTTTCTAAGATAATAGTGAACAAAATGTGAAACATTTCTGTCTCATTACATTTGTGATCATTTTCAGTTACATTGACCCCAAAATACATTTTAATATACTGTTGATGTTACAGTTTGGACCAAAGTGGAACGGAGAACCCAAGTGCTGGGAGCAGAAATGAGGGTGTAGTGGATCAGAACACTGGTTTTATTAACAAATGAATGTGTATGTGGATGAGACGGATAGTACGGATAGTTCCCCATGGATCACGCAAATGCGCCATGCCAGGCTATGTGGCTGTGTGGCATGCATTACACAATGGTGCAGTACCAGGCTGTGTGGCGTGGGGCGATCACTCCGTGCCAGGCTCTGCTATACTCCAGAGGACAGGCACACGCAGCCACAAATGGCTAGGGAGGTGGACAGAGGTCACCTGCAACACTAACTTAATAGAATTGTAAATATTTTATTCTTTAATTTCCAGGTATTTGTGAGCCGGTCAGAGTCAGCCAAAGGGCCAGATATGGACCGCGGGCTGTAAAATGCCCAGGTGTGCTCTACAGAATCTTACTGTCTGAGTGACATTCAGTGGCTCCCTTCCTTTACTTTTCATCCCGTCCTTTACTTCTGTTATTCAGTGGCGACCATCCTTCACTTTTCATTTAGTGACTCCCATCCTTTACTTCTTTCATTCAATGGTTCCCATTCTTTTCTTGTCATTCAGTGGCTCCCATCCTTTTCTTCTTTCATTCAGTGGCTCCCATCCTTTACTTCTGTTATTCAGTGGCTCCCATCCTTTACTCTTCATTCAGTGACTCCCATCCTTTACTTTTTAAATTCAGTGGCTCCCATCCATTTCTTCATTCATTCAGTGGCTCCCGTCCTTTACTTCTGTTATTCAGTGGCGACCATCCTTCACTTTTCATTCAGTGACTCCCATCCTTTACTTCTTTCATTCAATGGCTCCCATCCTTTTCTTGTCATTCAGTGGCTCCCATCCTTTTCTTCTTTCATTCAGTGACTCCCGTCCTTTACTTCTGTCATTCAGTGGCTCCCATCCTTTACCTTCCATTCAGTGACTCCCGTCCTTTACTTCTTTCATTCAGTGGCTCCCATCCTTTTCTTCTGTCATTCAGTGGCTCCCATTCTTTACCTTCCATTCAATGACTCCCATCATTTACTTCTTTCATTCAGTGGCTCCCATCCTTTTCTTCTGCCATTCAGTGACTCCCATCCTTTACCTTTCAATCAGTGACTCCCATCCTTTACATCTTTCATTCAGTGGCTCCCATCATTTTCTTCTGTCATTCAGTGGCTCCTATCATTTTCTTCTTTCATTCAGTGGCTCCCATCCTTTACCTTTCATTCAGTGACTCCCATCCTTGACTTCTTTCATTCAGTGGTTCCCATCCTTTTCTTCTGTCATTCAGTGGCTCCCATCCTTTTCTTCTTTTATTCAGTGGCTCCCATCCTTTTCTTCTTTCATTCAGTGGCTCCCATCCTTTACTTCTGTTATTCAGTAGCTCCCATCCTTTACTGTTCATTCAGTGACTCCCATCCTTTACTTTTTAAATTCAGTGGCTCCCATCCATTTCTTCATTCATTCAGTGGCTCCCGTCCTTTACTTCTGTTATTCAGTGGCAACCATCCTTCACTTTTCATTCAGTGACTCCCATCCTTTACTTCTTTCATTCAATGGCTCCCATCCTTTTCTTGTCATTCAGTGGCTCCCATCCTTCTCTTCTTTCATTCAGTGACTCCCGTCCTTTACTTTTGTCATTCAGTGGCTCCCATCCCTTACCTTCCATTCAGTGACTCCTGTCCTTTACTTCTTTCATTCAGTGGCTCCCATCCTTTTCTTCTGTCATTCAGTGGCTCCCATCCTTTACCTTCCATTCAATGACTCCCATCCTTTACTTCTTTCATTCAGTGGCTCCCATCCTTTTCTTCTGCCATTCAGTGACTCCCATCCTTTACCTTTCATTCAGTGACTCCCATCCTTTACATCTTTCATTCAGTGGCTCCCATCATTTTCTTCTGTCATTCAGTGGCTCCTATCATTTTCTTCTTTCATTCAGTGGCTCCCATCCTTTACCTTTCATTCAGTGACTCCCGTCCTTGACTTCTTTCATTCAGTGGCTCCCATCCTTTTCTTCTGTCATTCGGTGGCTCCCATCCTTTTCTTCTTTCATTCAGTGGCTCCCATCCTTTACCTTTTTCATTCAGTAGCTTCCATCCTTTACTTCTTTCATTCAGTGGCTCCCATCCTTTTATTCTGTCATTCAGTAGCTCCCATCCTTTACCTTTCATTCAATGACTCCTGTCCTTTTCTTCTCTCATTCAGTGGCTTCCATCCTTTACCTTTCATTCAGTGACTCCCATCCTTTACTTCCTTCATTCAGTGGCTCTCATCCTTTTCTTCTTTCATTCAATGGCTCCCATCCTTTTCCTCTGTCATTCAGTGGCTCCCATCTATTTCTTCTGTCATTCAGCAGCTCCCATCTTTTACCTTTCATTCAGTGACTCCCATCCCTTACTTCTTTCATTCAGTGGCTCCCATCCATTAGGGCCCCTTCATACATAGCATGATTGAGGCAGAATAGCGCATGAAGGAGGAGTCAAATGCCACTCATGAAAAACTGGAGCCGCCTCAAATGCCTCGTAAATTGTTGCTACATCCATTCACGCACACCAGCAGCCAAAAGCCAGCCAGTGACCATTCAACCCTTCTCTCAGCAGGTATTGGCCAAATTCCAGGTGCCACACACAAACATCCAACACTGATTGCTGGGCACTTAGAAAAGCAGGGCACAAAATTAGAGAGCAGCTGACCACATTCGAGCTGTCTGTGAAAATTGTCTAAGTGCCTCTTGAGTGTGCCATCACCTAGCAACACGCATGGGTGTGGCTGAGTCAAACCCATCCCCCAACACGTGGTGTGCCAGTGTGTCAGCTCCCCGCTCAACACATGTGGCGTGTGAGTGTGTATCATGCCTCCCCATCACATGTGTCGTACCTCCCCGCTTCCTCCAACACATGTGGCGTGCCAGTGTGTAGACTCACCCCTCAAAACATGTGGCATGCAGGGGAGCACACTTGCATGACATGCTGATATTTATGTAGAGACAAGATCACATGGGGACTGGCCAGCCACATCTGAGCGCGCACAGCACGGCAGGGCACCTCTCAGCTAATCGCTGGTCAGCCAAGCACTGACAGGTGGAAATGGCGACTCAGTGCACATGATGTGTTACATTAAAAACACAGAGAACAGAGCCAGGACAAGTATATAAATAAATACTACAATAACTACATGCACAATTACATAACAAATAACTAAAATAAAGAATCACAGAACACAGAAACAGAGAGTGACATTTTGTTCTGTGGGATGAAGAAACAGGTGGCCGTGGCCACAAAAAGCAGCAGTTGTGGAGATCTCGGGACCCGTGAGTCACAGCTGGAGAACACGTCCCATGTTTTGAATGACATGACATTACAACTCTATACCATGTGGCGTATGCGTGTGCTTGCTGTCCTCACTGGGAAATACATAAAAACATATATCACCTTTGCCACAGGCTGGAGCGGCTGCACAGTGCACACATCGGCGGGCTGCTCCGGGTGAAAATGACCATCTGATCATGTGAACACTCAGCTGGCAATATGAATGTCACATCACCTATGTCAGCTATGGTTCACATAATACGATGTCTGTCCTTCGGTGTGCCACTCGGTGGACATGCGCGAGGGGGCTGGCTGTGGACAAGCATAACTCAAAGTTCTTTTTTTTGACACAGTGGCAACACGTATTCATGGACAACCACCTGTAGTTGCTCTGCTGTTACAGCAAAAGAGTTCCTGGTTAACTTTGAGAAGAAAATAGAAGACATTAGGTTAAACATATCCCAGCATGCCTTAACCCAGCCACTACACCCTGCTATTGAGGGGCGCCATTACTGAGGTATTACCTAGATTTACAGAATTTGAGAGTATCTCACTAGGCATGCTGATGAAACTTGTAACGTCAATAAAAACCACAACCTGCTTATTTGATCCTATACCAACAAAAGTGTTTAAGGACCTGTGGTCCACTCTTGGGCCGACTGTGCTGGAAATTATTAATCTTTCTTTAACTTCTGGATCTGTTCCTATATGTTTAAAATCTGCAGTGATTAAACCATTACTTAAGAAACCTAATCTTGACCATAGTGTATTAAAAAACTATTGGCCGATATCAAATCTATCATTTTGGTCTAAAATTCTGGAAAAAGTAGTTTCACGGCAGCTCATAGACTGTCTTACTGAGAACAATCTCTTTGAGCCACTGCAGTCTGCTTTTCAAAAATATCATTCCACAGAGATGGCTCTCACTAAAGTGGTGAATGATCTTCTGCTTGCAATGGATTTGTACACCACTATGGTTCTGGTGCTGTTAGATCTCAGTGCTGCATTTGATACCGTGGATCATCATATTCTACTTGCTAGGATGGAAAATCATTTTGGGATTACTGGGAGTGCCCTTGCATGGTTGATGTCATACTTGACCAGTCGTTCTCACTGTGTTTTGTACAGTAACACTACTTCTAACCTTAGTGACATGAAATTTGGGGTTCCACAGGGGTCTGTCTTAGGCTCCCTGCTTTTCTACCTTTATATAGCACCCCTTGGGCACATACTGTGGCGTTTTGGGACTTCGGAGTCCCAAGCTGGGTCAGCCTGGGACTCCGACCAGGGCGGTCGCATCTCCTCCTCTCTCCTCTATCTCTGCTCCAGCCTTCAAAGTCCCTACTTCACCAGGCTGTGAATTCTTCAAACTATATTGGCTTAAACATGGAATTGATCAGCTGGTCTCTGAAAGCTATTCACACCATTTTTTTCTACAAGAAGATCAGGGCCGGGCGACCCTGCATGCCCGGATGGAACTTACCCTGTGGGCTATGTTCTCGACGGCTGGGAGATGAGGCGGGTCACATGCTTTTCGCTTTTCTCTGTGGAGGACATTGAGGATTTATTCATATTTGGTTTCATAGTATGAGGGCTGGTACTTATTGGCATATGTGCTGCCCTGACCTACCAAGACAGCTGCTGCCAAAACCACGACCCCTCACTTGTCCATCATGATTAATGAGTTGGGCAAGGCGATGCATTCTCAGGTTGTGTTAACCCTTGAACTCAGATGCAAATTGGATAACATCTCGGAGCAAATGCGTGCCTTGCAGGAGAAGGTGAAGATTTCAAAGGCCGGGGAATTTTTCATAATTGGGATTTGGTTTGTTCATGTGACGCTGGAAAAGTGTTTTTCACTGCTCAACCACAAACACAGCAGGCATATCAGCCTCTCAAGGATAAAATGCCCATTGTTTTTCCTTCAGAAGAATTTCTACGGCCTTGGGATGATTGGCTGCCTCCTTATCTCTCTCAATCCAGTACACAAGGATAGACAGACTCACACATGGACAAAGACTGAAGCATGCTCCACTTTACCTCCTACCTCCCCTCCTGCCCCCCATCACACACCCCATCCCGGCCACTGCTCAAGCCACCCCTTCTCCCCTCTGGGGGCTGCGCGGTTTTAGCAGGTCCCTGTTCCCCCAAAGCTAGCGGTGGCACGACTCCTGTTGCAGCGGCTACCACACATTCACATTGCCTCAATTTGGAAAATGGACTGTTTCAAGTTTAGTGCACATAAACAATGTCAAATGTATATGTGTTGTCTTGATTCTGATGTGTGCCATTATTATGGTAAACAAGTAATAATTGTGGATTAATTGCTGTATCTTGTCTGTGGAAATGTGAGTGTGGACGTAATCTCATTGTTGTTGCACTTGTAATGACAATGACAATAAATCTCAATAAATCTCATCCATCTATCTTTCACTGCTATGTTGATGATACTCAGTTATACATGCCGATAACTGCTGGTAATTTCTTTCACATAAAATCCTTAGAAGATTGCCTTGCAGCAGTGAGAAGTTGGATGTCTAGAAACTTCCTACTTTTAAACTCTGATAAGACTGAAATGATGGTTCTTAGTCCAGTGAGACATCTGCATCAATTTGACCAGTTAACGCTTAGCCTAGACTCGTGTGTCACATCTTCCTGCATCAATAAAACAGTCAGATTCTGTGGAGACTTTAGAGATTTAAGACGCACTTATTTTTCCTTTTGTATGGCTAGCATACTGGTATAGTTTTGTTTTACGCTTTTTACTCTGTTAATTCATTTTATTAGTAAACTGATCATGCCGCGGCCTCAACTGTACCTACGTTCTGGGTCTTTTAGTGAAGCTTAGGGCTAGTGGCCGGCGATCACATTAGTATTTCCTGTTTTTCTTGTTGTTTAATGCTGGCAAATTATACTGTATGTCTTTCTGATGCCTGATTCTGTTTTTTTTTTTCTCTCTCTCTCTGTTTAGGGTGCAGCTCCATCCAGAGATGGGTGTGGTATTTGTGCTGAAAACCCTCCTGTCCTGTGCACCAACAGCAATTCCTGTATATTTGTTTGGTGAATTGTTTCTGTGAAATGTTTTGAAATTTATGTCTGTATCATGGCCCAAGCAGAGGGTCACCCTTTTGAGTCTGGTCTGCTTGAGGTTTATTCCTCAGAGGGAGTTTTTTCTTACCACTGCTGCTCTGTGGGTTAGTAAGGTTAGATCTTACTTGTGTGAAGCGCCTTGAGGCAACGCTGTTGTGATTTTGTGCTATATAAGTAACATGCATTCAGACCATATAATGCACGGCTTCTCGTTGTTTAATCTGCTCATACCATGGTCCCACACAGTGAGCTAACACACAAATATTTATTTAAGTTAACAGAACTTGATAAAAATGTGTGAGTATTAGGGACAAGATATTTTGCCTCCGATGTGCTTACCGAGTCTGCAGGCTCGGTAAGCACCGCAGTGGGCCACTCACACCACCCTTTTCTCTGCTGTGTGGAGCTGCGGCCAACTCTGGCAACAGGTCCAGAAATTACGCTTGCTGTTTTGATGCAGAACGCTCCGGTAGCCCGCAAGGATAGAACCGTTCTCTTCTTCTTTCCTGTCTTAAATCTTGTCCAGTTTGTCCGATGTTAAATCTTTACGCCGTTGCTTTTGCTGTTTTCTTGTATGCTCTTATCCTCTTTCCATTCCTCAAACGTTTTATTTTGTCCAAAAATATTAAAATTCACTTGGAAATCCATGTTTTATCGCGTTTCTGTCATTCACCTGTCAAAACACAGCTGATCTACGCCAACTGATTTGCGCAATATTGTGGTGACGACCAGAGCGGAGTGATATTACAGTAACTTAACTTGCCGAACTATACACGAAAATAATGCACACCAGTTAGACATGGAATTCTCACTGATTATGGTATAAATGAAAATAAATTGAAATTGAACTGAAATTGAAATTGATGTAAGTGCGCACTGCTTCATTCATGTCATTTCATGACTGTACGTCTATAACCATGGGTCTTCTACAGAGGAACAGCACGTTTTTCCGCTCAATAAGAGAGATTAAACATTAGAAACTGCAGTGTTTTTATGGTGTGTGGTTTTTAGTTTTTTTCTCCACAGCAGCGGCACGATATGGAGCCACTGCCTGTGCACAAAACCGTCACTGTCATGCCTGTCCTACCAGGTGTCCCTCCCGACAGCAGGTGGAATGTTTCACGGTTCCCCATTTTGTTTTTTGATTGCGGATTTTCTACTGGTTTCTGCTTCTTTCGGCCAAAATCGTGTTATGTGTGAAGGGGCCATTTCCTCTTTCATTCAGTGTCTCCCATCTTTTACTTCTTTCATTCAGTAGCTCCAGTCTGTAACAAATGTAGCTATTATTATTCATATTAATCATTAATTTGACTCACACAGCAGCACCATTAAATATTTAACAAATATTAAATATATTCATATCACCTCCCACGGGGCTCCATAAAATGTAAGCAATTGTTAATATCATATTAATATTATTAATATGGAAAGCAGTGGATACGGGTGCAACCATAAATATGTAAAGAATAGTTGATATTATTAGCATCACCCCACATGGGCACAGCTAGAAAATATGCAATAAACTGAAATTTCACCGCACAGGTGCACCATGAGATAATGTAGACAAAATCTAAGTTAAAGAATATTTAATTAAAAATGAAATTTTGATTAAACCTCGAAAACGGGGCACCACCTGCTCTAGGCATGCAGGAGCATCAAGTTGATCAATATTAATCAGTCTTTGATCTGAAAGTCATAAGTTCCAGATATGATTGATCAAACATCTGTCTTCAACTGGACACGATAAACAACTAGCGTAATATTTACACATTTATTTACATATTTACAAGGATAAACACAGGTGACTGACATTTTGATTCTTCAACCCCAATTCCAATGAAGATGGGATGTTGTGTAAAATATATATGAAAAAAGAATACAATGATTTGCAAATCCTATTCAACCTATATTCAATTGAATACACTGCAAAGACAAGATATTTAATGTTCAAACTGATAAACTTTATTGTTTTTTTTTGCAAATATTTGCTCATTTTGAAATGGATGCCAGCAGCACGTTTCAAAAAAGCTGGGATAGTGTTATGTTTACCACTGTGTTACATTACCTTTCCTTCTAACAACAGCCCCATACCATCACAGATGCTGGCTTTTGAGCAATCTGGATGGTCTTTTTCCTCTTTTGTCCGGAGGACACAACATCCATTACTTCCAAAAACAGTTTGAAATGTGGACTCATCAGACCACAGCACACTTTTCCACTTTGTGTCTGTCCATTTCAAATGAGCTCGGGCCCAGAGAAGGTGGCAGCGTTTCTGGAGGTTGTTGATTTATGGCTTTGGCTTTGCATGGTAAAGTTTTAACTTACATTTGTAGATGTAGCGATGAACTGTGTTAACTGACAATGGTTTTCTCAAGTGTTCCTGAGCCCACGCAGTAAGATCCTTCACACAATGATGTCGGTTTTTAATGCAGTGCTGCCTGAGGGATCAAAGGTCACGGGCATTCAATGTTGGTTTTTGGCCTTGCTGCTTATGTGTAGAAAATTCTCTAGTTTCTCTGAATCTTCTGATTATATTATGGACTGTTGATGATGGAATACCTAAATTCCTTGCAATTGAACATCGAGAAACATTGTTCTTAAACTGTTGGACTATTTTTTCACGCAGTTGTTCAGGAGCAAATTCTGACATTGGGTGTTCTTTGAGCATTCATCAACTTTCCCACTCTTTTGTTGCCCCTGTACCAGCTTTTTTGAAACATGTTGCAGGCATCCATTTCAAAATGAGCAAGTATTTGCACAAAAACAATAAAGTTTATCAGTTTGAACATTAAATATCTTGTCTTTGTGGTGTATTCAATTGAATATAGGTTGAAGAGGATTTGAAAATCATTGTATTCTGTTTTTATTTACATTTTACACAACGTCCCAACTTCATTGGATTTGGGGTTGTATGTGAAGTGGCCAATCTCCTAATCTGGAAGCCTTGATGAAATCAAACATCAGTGAGGTCATGTCAAGATATGAAATCCAGAAGAGGGCTGTTTCAGAATGAAGAGTGTGGTTACTTCTATAGGCTTGATACAATTCGAAATACCTTGTGAAGTACTGGTCCTCAGAGATACTTCTAATCGGGTGTCACGTGATGGCGGGGAGGTGAAAGCAGCGTTCCGGTGGAGGCTCCCTGCCACATGGCTACATTTCTTCTAATTTCCTGACATTCCGTTCAGCTATCTCCCGTTTTTTTTTTCTGGATAACATGGGTTATTGTTATGTGTCGGACGCAGCTCGGAGAACCGACCAGCGTTTGAAGGACCCAGTATGAAATAAGCAGAGCACGGTACAAAGGCTAACTGAATTTAATACATAACAGTGATACAAAAAATAACAAAAGAAAGTGCGGTCTGGCGTGGTGCGCTCCCAGCAGCGCTAACGGTCCGGAGCCAGAAGCTGTTCGGACCCAAGGACCCCGCCGACACCCCCCAGGTGGCCACAACAAACCGAGTCTGTGAAAGAAGGAACCATTATGTGAGTCCACACTCTACACACAGAGAGAACACTTAAAGGTGTACAAACAGCAAACACTTCCTGGCTTGATTACTAATCAGCTTCCCAACCTGCAGGCATGGAACATCCAGTTCACAAAACTCCACTGCAGTGGAAGCCGATACATGACTAACATACAGCTCAATATAATAAAGGTGTGAGGGACACCACATTTACTGACTGTATAAATGTTAGTCACAAAATCTAACGTACCTCAGGAAGTGTGCTGACGAGCGTGAGACCTCACCCCCTCCTCTTTCACAGACCGTGCATCAAACCCTGGACGTTCTCTGCATCCACTGATGATGAGATGGCTCCCGAGACGACGATCTCACCCGTCTGGTCACAAGGTCGAGTCTCTGGCAAATACACACTGTATACTCCAGTCTTAAATGCCACCATGTTCCAATCCATATAGATGCACCTCAGCTGTGAGTCCTGACGAGCCGCAGGTGATCAGGGTGAGGTCCTGATAACCTCAGCAACACAGCCACTCAGTCCCAAATGCAAGCCACCTGGAAGGAAAAACAAAAGACAGAAACAAAAAGGCAGCCAGGCCCCCCAGCCATACAACAGGTTATGTCCTTGGAAACATTTTGGCCACAATCCTTTGACAATATGGGGAAACCTAGGAGGGCAAAAAATGCAAACAATGCACCCTCGCGGGATGACTCAACTCAACATGGCGAAGGGCCTTCTCACTCCGATGCTAGCACAGCCGATGCTAAGCTCGACCCTGCCATGGCCAAGGCCTTTGAGATTATGACTGCAAACATAACTAAAGTAATTGACGATAAGCCTGGTCCACTGTCGGAAACTGTTCGTCAGCATTCCAAAGATATTAAAGCCACAAACACACGGCTTGATCAATCAATCAATCAATCAATTTTTTTATATAGCGCCAAATCACAACAAACAGTTGCCCCAAGGCGCTTTATATTGTAAGGCAAGGCCATACAATAATTATGTAAAACCCCAACGGTTTTTAGGGAACTTTTAGGACAACCTGATAATAATGAATTACAATAGTCCAGCCTAGAGGAAATAAATGCATGAATTAGTTTTTCAGCATCACTCTGAGACAAGACCTTTCTGATTTTAGAGATATTGCGTAAATGCAAAAAAGCAGTCCTACATATTTGTTTAATATGCGCTTTGAATGACATATCCTGATCAAAAATGACTCCAAGATTTCTCACAGTATTACTAGAGGTCAGGGTAATGCCATCCAGAGTAAGGATCTGGTTAGACACCATGTTTCTAAGATTTGTGGGGCCAAGTACAATAACTTCAGTTTTATCTGAGTTTAAAAGCAGGAAATTAGAGGTCATCCATGTCTTTATGTCTGTAAGACAATCCTGCAGTTTAGCTAATTGGTGTGTGTCCTCTGGCTTCATGGATAGATAAAGCTGGGTATCATCTGCGTAACAATGAAAATTTAAGCAATACCGTCTAATAATACTGCCTAAGGGAAGCATGTATAAAGTGAATAAAATTGGTCCTAGCACAGAACCTTGTGGAACTCCATAATTAACTTTAGTCTGTGAAGAAGATTCCCCATTTACATGAACAAATTGTAATCTATTAGACAAATATGATTCAAACCACCGCAGCGCGGTGCCTTTAATACCTATGGCATGCTCTAATCTCTGTAATAAAATTTTATGGTCAACAGTATCAAAAGCAGCACTGAGGTCTAACAGAACAAGCACAGAGACGAGTCCACTGTCCGAGGCCATAAGAAGATCATTTGTAACCTTCACTAATGCTGTTTCTGTACTATGATGAATTCTAAAACCTGACTGAAACTCTTCAAATAGACCATTCCTCTGCAGATGATCAGTTAGCTGTTTTACAACTACCCTTTCAAGAATTTTTGAGAGAAAAGGAAGGTTGGAGATTGGCCTATAATTAGCTAAGATAGCTGGGTCAAGTGATGGCTTTTTAAGTAATGGTTTAATTACTGCCACCTTAAAAGCTTGTGGTACATAGCCAACTAACAAAGATAGATTGATCATATTTAAGATCGAAGCATTAAATAATGGTAGGGCTTCCTTGAGCAGCCTGGTAGGAATGGGGTCTAATAAACATGTTGATGAGGTGGAGGCTAGGATATTAGCATCTGAAGATACGGTGTTGACATATGAAGCGAGGATTGGAGCTTTGGAGAGGCAAGTCTGTGTTTTGTCTGAGAAGGCAGATATGGCCGAAAACTACAGCAGACGTCTGAATATTAGACTGGCTGGTCTGGCTGAAGGCACTGAGACGAGTCAACCAGTTGATTTCCTGGAGTCCTGGCTACCCCAGTTTCTCAACATACCAACAGATACAGAACGGATTTGGCTGGAGAGAGCTCACTGGGCACCTGGACCAGACCCACCAGCTGGAAACCGTCCCCGGTCGTTACTGCTACGCTTCCACGTATTTCAAGATAAACAACGAGTGATGGAGGCAGCGTGCAGGGTGAGCCAGCATGGCGCTCTTGTTTTCAATGGGTCTCGTCTTTTCTTCTGTAATGATTTCTCCTCATCCATCGTGAAGAAGCAAAAAGCATTTGATGTGGTCAAACGTAAGCTACGAGAGCGAGGAATATCCTATGGTATGTACTTTCCAGCCACGTTACAAGTCTCTCATAACAAGATGAAGAAAAAATGTACGTCCCCGGAGGAGGTTGTGGCATTCCTAAACTCTCTGACTGATGGATAAAAGTATTTATCAACTCAACTTCAACTTCAACTTTTTTTTTTATATAGCGCCAAATCACAACAAACAGTTGCCCCAAGGCGCTTTATATTGTAAGGCAAGGCCATACAATAATTATGAAAAACCCCAACGGTCAAAATGATCCCCTGTGAGCAAGCACTTGGCTACAGTGGGAAGGAAAAACTCCCTTTTAACAGGAAGAAACCTCCAGCAGAACCAGGCTCAGGGAGGGGCAGTCTTCTGCTGAGACTGGTTGGGGCTGAGGGAAAGAACCAGGAAAAAGACATGCTGTGGAGGGGGGCAGAGATCGATCACTAATGATTAAATGCAGAGTGATGCATACAGAGCAAAAAGAGAAAGAAACAGTGCATCATGGGAACCCCCCCACAGTCTACGTCTAAAGCAGCATAACCAAGGGATAGTCCAGGGTCACCTGATCCAGCCCTAACTATAAGCCTTAGCGAAAAGGAAAGTTTTAAGCCTAATCTTAAAAGTAGAGAGGGTGTCTGTCTCCCTGATCTGAATTGGGAGCTGGTTCCACAGGAGAGGAGCCTGAAAGCTGAAGGCTCTGCCTCCCATTCTACTCTTACAAACCCTAGGAACTACAAGTAAGCCTGCAGTCTGAGAGCGAAGCACTCTAATGGGGTAATATGGTACTACGAGGTCCCTAAGATAAGATGGGACCTGATTATTCAAAACCTTATAAGAAGAAGAATTTTAAATTCTATTCTAGAATTAACAGGAAGCCAATGAAGAGAGGCCAATATGGGTGAGATATGCTCTCTCCTTCTAGTCCCCGTCAGTACTCTAGCTGCAGCATTTTGAATTAACTGAAGGCTTTTTAGGGAACTTTTAGGACAACCTGATAATAATGAATTACAATAGTCCAGCCTAGAGGAAATAAATGCATGAATTAGTTTTTCAGCATCACTCTGAGACAAGACCTTTCTGATATTAGAGATATTGCGTAAATGCAAAAAATGTGCCGTATAGTTTGTGTTTAGGTTCTATATAGTGATTGTCTACATTCTATTGCTTAAGCCATGTGACATAGCTAACTACATTTGTAAACAACGCTATATTCTGCTTGAGATTAATGGTAAGTTGTGGTAGTGTTATCCCTATTATTTTAGGGAAAGACCCCACTATCTCTTGTTTCTCTGTTGTTTTTGTTCTATGGTTCATTTGTGTTTGTTCTTTTTATCTGATTGTTGCTCAGCTGTGGGACATTTTTCATTTGGTTCATTTAGTATTTGACATGTTTTATCTTCCTATTTTTGACATGTGTGTTATGTCAATATTGGTGCTTTTTATCTTTTATTTATGACGAGGTCAAATACAAATGTAAAATTCTGTTCTTGGAATGTGAGAGGCTTACAGAAATCTGCCAAGAGAGCAGCTTTTTATTCTTTTCTAAGGAGGGAGGATATCTCTATTGCATTTCTTCAAGAAACTCATTTTAAAAATAAGGATACAGCTATATTTTGTAAAAGCTGGGTTGGTCAGATTTTTGCTATTTCTTATTCTTCTTATTCTAGAGGGGCCACTATTTTAGTCAGCAAAAAATTACCTTTCACGGCTTCAGATTGTATAAAAGATCATTTAGGACGCTTTGTAAGGGTCACAGGGACACTTTTTGGCCAGAGTATTTCACTTTTAAATTTATGTTGTCCTCTTGGATATTCACCTGACTTTCTTTCAAAAGTTTTTTCTGACTTTGTAACTCTGACATCTGATCATTTAATAATTGCTGGTGATTTTAATTGCATTCTTGATCCCTACATTGATAGGCTCCCAGTGAATGGGTTGTCTCTGTCCAAACAGGCCGAGATGCTTTTCTCTTTAAGTCAAAATATGGGTTACTCTGATGTTTGGAGATGCTTACATCCTACATACTTGGAGTTTACATTCTTCTCTTCCCCTCATAAAAGTTATTCTAGACTTGATTACTTTTTTGTTCCTTCTGTAAATATTGGTCGAGTAGTGGCATGCTCTATCGGAAATATTATACTTTCTGATCATGCTCCTGTATTTATGACTTACAATATCGCCAATAACTTTCCCATGTCCAAATTTTGGAGATTTCCCTCTTTTTTTTCTGAAAGATGACTGTTTTATTTCTTATCTAACTTCCGAATTAAAGATTTTCATGGACATTAATTCCAAGTCTACTGAAGACCCTTCAATTCTTTGGGAGACCTGTAAGGCCTACTGTAGGGGACTCATTATTTCATTTATGGCATCCAGAAAGCAACAAAGAAATGAACATATTAACCATCTCCAATGTAGATTGACTGATATGGAGAGGAGATATATATCTTAGCCCTAGCCCTGACCTATTACAAGAAATTTTAGCTTCAAGGGCTGCACTGAATACTCTGTTAAATGAAAAAGCAGAATATTCTCTGAAACTTGCAAAGCAAAAGCTCTATGAATCTGGAGATAAACCTGCTAAATACCTTTCAAGTCTTGTTAAAAAGCAATCAGCAGCTCAGATTATTGTCTCTGTCAGCTGTTTAGATGGGTCTAGGTATTTAGATACAAAATCTATTAATGCAGAATTTGCTTCTTTTTATTCAAATTTGTATCTGTCTGAGCAACCTCATAATGCGTTAGATCTCATGCATTCTTTTTTTTCGGATATTATACTTCCACAGTTTACTGAGGCCCAGAAACAGAGTCTGAATGCCCCAATCACAAGAGAGGAGGCTCTTCAGCACTGAAATCTATGCCGTCAGGGAAAGCCCCAGGGCCAGATGGATATGGTTATGGCTATTATAAGACATTTGCTGATACTATTATAGACCCCTTATTAGCCATGTTGGACCACTCATTCACAACAGGTATCCTTCCTCCTTCTTTAAGAGAGGCAAACATCTCTCTTATTCTTAAGAAGGGTAAAGACCCTGAAAAATGTACTTCCTACAGACCCATTTCTTTACTTAATTCAGATTTAAAATTACTTTCTAAAATTTTGGCATTACGTTTGGAAAAGGTGCTTCCTGATATTGTTTGTGAAGATCAGACTGGCTTTATCAAAGGACATCACTCCTGTGATAATATGAGACGTCTTATTAATATCATTCAACTATTCAGAAGCTCTACTGACCCAGCTTTAGTGATTTCTTTAGATGCTGAAAAAGCGTTTGATCGTGTAGAATGGTCATATTTATTTTTTGTCCTCACTAGGTTTGGCTTGGGTAATAATTTTCTTCGTTGGATTCAGATTCTGTATAATTCCCTGTCTGCAGCTGTCATTACAAATGGTTTCAAATCTAATAGTTTTCCTCTTTTCAGAGGAAACAGGCAGGGCGATCCTTTACGTCCTCTGCTTTTCAATCTGGCCATTGAGCCATTAGCACAAGCAATCAGACAGAATAAATTAATTTCAGGCATCTCTGTGAGTGACAGGGAACACAAAATCTCACTCTACGCAGATGATGTGCTGATTTTTATGTCTAATCCTCAGCTTTCTATTTTGAATCTATTTGACACCATAGCTTTGTTTAGTGAGTTTTTAGGTTATAAAATTAATTTTTCTAAATCAGAAGCCATGCCTCTTGGATCTTTATCATCAGTTCAACAACTGTCTTGTCATTTTCCTTTCCGTTGGTCACCATCTGGATTTGTTTACCTGGGTATAACTATAACACAATTATTTGATTTGTTATATAAAGCTAATTACCCATGTCTCCTGGATGCCATAAAAGTAGATTTAGATAGGTGGGCTCCTCTACCCTTATCTTGGCTTGGCAGGATTTCCCTTATTAAAATGTATATTTTACCCAGGTTACTTTACCCTATGCAGATGATACCTCTATTATTAACAAAAAAGGTAATTAAATTGCTTGAAGGTTTGCTGAGCTCTTTTATCTGGAGTAAAAGAAAACCTAGATTAAAAATGTCTAAACTTCAAAAACCATGTTCAGATGGGGGTCTTGATATGCCTAATTTTATCAGTTAGCAGTGCACTTGCGTGCAATTACACATTGGTTTAAGAATAGTCCCACATCAGTATGGATTGATGTTGAATCTTCTCAGTGTAGTTGTCCTCTCTGGAATCTCCTTTTTATAAACAGTCCTATCAGAAATATATGTACTAATCCCATTTCATTAAATACTGTTAAATCTTGGAAAATGGTCCGCAAAAAAGAGGGTAGTCATGAGCGTACCTCTCCTCTCACTCCAATTCTGGATAATCCTGATTTTTTACCAGGCTGTAGGGATCTGGGTTTCAAACTTTGGACTGAGAAAGGCATGATAAAACTAGGGGACCTTTTTGCGAATCAATGCTTATTGTCTTGTAATCAAGCCCAGATAAAATTTGGACTACACATCAGATTTTTTTTAGATACTTGCAAGTTAGACATTTTATCACTCGAGACACAGCACTATTAAGTAATGAGATGTCTACTGTTGAGAATGCAATACTTCTTCATGGTGATAAAAAAAATATATCTCTGTATTTTACAAAGCTATACTTTCCACTATTCCCTCTATGTCAGTTTTGGTAAAAAAGGCATGGGAAAGGGATATGAGCATTTTGATAGATCCTGAACTCTGGTGTGAAATATGGAAAAAGGCTGCTAGAATTTCCATCTGTAATCGAACCAAGTCAATTCAATTTAGAATCTTGCATCGGATACATGTTATACCTTTATTGAAAAATAGGATGGATTCATCCCTCTCTTCACTTGGAAATGTAAGACCGAAATCGGTGATTATTTTCATTGTATGTGGTCATGTTCGAAGATACAAAATTAATTATTGGTTTGATGTTGTTAAGGACTTATTCTCTATTTTTAAAATAGCCATATCCACATATAAATTCCAAGGGTAATCGACTATTCAGTCTTTTGACTCTTATTGCAAGAAAGAACATTTTACATTTGTGGATCAAGGATTTTGCTCCCACAAAGAGGTCATGGCACAATTTAATCTTAGAATGCATCCCGAGTGAATATATTTCGTGCATGCTCAGTGGTTCGTCAGATACATTTTATTCTACCTGGATCCCATACTTAAAATTTATTGGTCCAGACTTGGCCTCTCTTATCATGAAAGGTCTATCCTCTCATTATTAGATGGTTTATTAGATGGTTTGTCATTTGACATAGTACACTCTGTTTACACTGTATTGTTGAAGTCCCACTTGTTCTGCCTGAGCAACTGTTTGTTGTTTGTTTAAAATGGAATAAAATGGAGAGAGAAAAAAAAAGAGAGATACTTCTAATCGAAGCAGATGTTAACTGATCTCTGTGGGGGATACAAGATGAGCCTCATATTTGCAATCAGGTGTACATGAGAGGAGAAGTCAACTTTTGTTTCCATGGTATTTGGTTCTTTTTTTGTAATTCAGTGGCATCCACATCACAATTTTGTTCTCAGTTTTTGGGAGAAGGTTGTCATAATAAACTGCCACTTATATATATTGTAATTACTAGATTTCACAAATTTGTTTTATTTCGGCACCAAGGTAACAATTTTTCAGCAAGATAGCCTCCAGATAAACAACAAAATCAAGCAAGATGGCAGCGTGCACGGGTGCAGCAGCTTTTAGTGCTCCAATTTGGTGCTTGTTTTTCTACTTTTTTTGCATATATTCTTCGACTTTTGTAAAGCAACCCACAGGTTCAGCCATTAGAACCTTATGGACCCTAGTCTGAGGTACAAACTGTTGGTTATGAGTGAATTCCACCAGTACCACAACATCCCGGAGGACATAGCGAGAACACTGGGCTCTCCGTGGATTACCGGCCTACCCAGCAGCAGTGTTGGGGAAAGTAACTTTGGAAAGTTACTTCATTAGTTAGTCTATATAGTTATATTTTACAGTTACTTCTTACATTTACTTCATTCAGCAGCTACGGACACCTTGTCGGCAGCTGCTGAATGTAATTAATAAAGTTACTCATAATCTAATTTGGTTATTTTTAAGATTTAGTACTCAGAAAAGTAACTATTAGTTACTTTGCTGATTAGTTACTTTTCTGATTGCTCAATTTTACGAGTAACCAAGTTAGATTACTCGTTACCTTATTAGTTACATTACTTATTAGTTGCAAGTTTTCTGCAGATTCTAATAAAGTAACTGCATAAAGCTGCTAATGAAGTAACTGCATAAAGCACCTGTATAAAGCAACTAAAAAAGTAACTAAAAAAGTAACTTGTCAAAGTTACTTTCCACAACACTGCCCAGCAGGCGGGGAAGGTGGCGTAGAGACAGGAAGCAGAAGCAAGGATGTCGGCTAGGCTCCGATGCTAGGCTACGTAAAAAACCACACAGGCCAGCATTACCAAGCCTCTTCCTCTTAAACACCAGATCCATCACACACATAATGGACAAATTGGAGCTACAGATGGCCACAAACAGCTTTGTGTGGAACTGCAGTATTATTTTCACCATGGAGACGTGGCTTCACCCGCTGATCCCTGACTCTGCAGTCAAGCTAGTAGGCTGCACGCTACACTGGCAGGACAGAACCAGTGATTCGGGTAAGTGCTGAGGTGGAGGGCTCTGTGTTTATGTGACCCACAAGTGGTGCTGCAGCAGCAGGGTCATTGACTCTCACTGTTCTCCTGATTTAGAGGTGCTGGCAGTCTCGTACAGACCTTTTTATCTCCCAAGGGAGTTCACAGTAGTCATTGTGTTTGCTCTTTACATCCCACCTGATGCTAACGTTAGCACGGCCCTTAGGCTCTTGCTTGCCTGTGTAACTAAACAGCAGCTGGCCCACCTGGATGGCGTTTGTATTGTTGCTGGTGACTTCAACCAACCGTGTTTAAAGACTGTGCTCCCTAAGTTCGTCCGGTACATGAAGTGTGTCACCAGAGGGGAAAATGCTTTGGACCATGTTTACTCAAACATAAAACATGCGTACAAAGTCACTCCCCTCCCCCATCTCGCAGGATCAGACCATCTCTGCCTGTCCCTCAGCCCCACCTACACCCACCTGCTGAGGCAAACAAAGCCACAACAGAAGACAATCCAAGCCTGGCCTGGGGGAGCGCTCTCCGTGCTACAGGACTGCTTCTCACGGACTGTATGGGATTTATTTTCCAGCCACAACCTGCAGCAGTACACTGACACCTTACTCTCCTACATTAAGAACTGCGTTGACACTGTCACCGTCAACAAAAGGGTGAGGGTTTTTCCAAACCAGAAGCCCTGGATGAACAGCATAGTCCAGTCCCTATTAAAAAGCCGCAACACCACCTTTAAATCAGGGGACAGGGCCCTGTACAGCACGGCCAGGTCCAGTCTGAAAAGAGGCATCAGAGAGGCCAAGGCTGCCTACAAGAAAAAGATAGAGGACCACTTCTCTGTAAATGACCCCAGAAAGATGTGGCAGGGAATAAATCATATAACCAACTACAGAAGCAGCAACCCAGGAAATGCTAGGTCTGACACCTCGCTGGCAGAGGAGCTGAACCGCTTCTTTGCCCACTTCGAAGCAGACAGACCAGCAGCAACTCCACACCCACCACCCTCCAGCAGTAGCACGGCAACACTTCAGGAACACGAAGTGAGACGTGTGCTGAAGGCAGTGAACCCCAGGAAGGCAGCCGGCCCCAATGGTGTACCTGGAAAGGTACTGAAAGCGTGTGCTGGCCAACTGGCTGGAGTTTTCACCTGCATCTTAAACCTGTCCCTGTTGCAGGCCATCATTCCACTCTGCCTCAAATCCTCCACCATCATTCCAGTCCCAAAGAAGTCAGCAGTGGAGAGCATAAATGTCTACAGGACTATTGCACTTATGGTAGTGGTCCTGTGGTCATGAAGTGCTTTGAAAGACTGGTCTCTCAGCACATCAGAGCCTGTCTACCTCCCACTCTGGACCCCCACCAGTTTGTCTACAGGGCAAACCACTCCACAGAGGACGCTATCACCACCGCTCTCCACACTGCGCTGAGCCACCTGGAGCACCAGGGGAGCTATGTGAGGATGCTCTTCCTGGACTTCAGCTCAGCTTTCAACCACATCATCCCAGAGATCCTGGTCCAGAAACTGACACATCTGGGCATCTCCACCCCCATATGCCAGTGGATCTAGGACTTCCTCAGCAACCACCCACAGTCCGTGAAACTTGGCCCTCACCTTTCCTCTACCATCACACTCAGCACTAGTTCCCCTCAAGGCTGTGTACTGAGCCCCCTCCTGTTCACCCTTTACACGTACAACTGCTCTCCGACCCATCCCACAAACACCATCATAAAGTTTGCGGATGATACCACCGTGATTGGGCTCATCTCAGGGGGGATGAGACCGACTACAGAGATGAGGTTAATTGACTGACAGCGTGGTGTTCAACTAACAACCTGCTGTTGAACACCACAAAAACAAAAGAAATAATCCTGGACTTCAGGAAGAACAGGGCTGACCCAGCCCCGCTCTACATCCAAGGGGACTGTGTGGAAAGGGTCAACTCTATCAGGTTCCTGGGAGTGCAGCTCTCTGACAGCCTCTCCTGGACTGCCAACACCACAGTGGTGGTGAAGAATGCCCAGCAGTGACTCCACTTCCTGAGGGTGCTCAGGAGAAACAATCTGGAGGAGAAGCTGCTGGTGTTGTTCTACAGAACCACCATTGAGAGCATTGTGACATACTGCATCACAGTGTGGTACGGGGGGTGCACAGCATCAGACAGGAGAGCGCTGCAGAGGGTGATCAAAACAGCCCAGGGGATCACTGGCTGCTCTCTGCCCAGCCTGGAAGACATTGCCAGCTCTTGCTACCTCAGCAGAGCTGCCAGCATCAGCAAAGACACATCCCACCCCAGCAAGCACCTGTTTGACCTACTACCCTCCAGCCGACGTTATAGGTCAGTCAAAACTATGACAAACAGACTCAGGGACAGCTTTCTCCCCAGAGTGATCACTGCACTGAACAATAACAAATCACTCTAATCCACACCTTTCAAGTTACTTGTGCAATATCTGTAAACCATGTGCAATATGATTCCACAGTTGTATATAATTCTCGTTTTACATTTTACTTGGTCCACATTTAATTTTATTTTATTTTATTCTACCTTATGATTATATTAGTTGTACATATACTCTGAATAATTTACTGTTAAATTTCACTGTCTTTTATTTGGCTAAAAATTACTCGCACCATGGAAAGCACCTTTTTGGAGTTGCACTCAGATCTCGTTGTAATGCAAATTACAATGACAATAAAGGCGATTCTGATTCTGATTCTGATTCAAAAATATCATTCCTGAAAAGCTGAGGAAATTCTGTATCAGAATCAACCTATTCCAGCTGATTAGCGCTCAGGTCCATTTTTGGCCCTCTGACACTGGACTAAAAGAAATACACAAAACAAAAGAATGTCTTACAGAATAAAATGGAACATAAACTTTGTCATTTGATTAATTATAACAAACAGCAAAATAAATTGTAATGCCTTTCTTTGATTAAGAGGGGTTATTTGCACACTGGAGTGTATCTGTATTTTTCCTCCAGGTGGCACTGAGGGTCCTTTGTGTGTGACTGGTGGACTGATATACCTTCTCGAAAATTTGAGAGGCTGTAAATTGATCACAGAGTGCTTGGGAGTTCTTTTGATGCAGGAGGACTGTTCTTTTCAGGGCCTGGCCATCCTCTAATTTTCGACAGGTTTTATTAAACTGTCCAATAATTTCAAACTGAACTGGGTTTAACCAGTCTTGGTTTCAGAATAACCTTTGAAGTATACTCAACAAAAATATAAATGCAACACTTTTGGTTTTGCTCCCATTTTGTATGAGATGAACTCAAAGATCTAAAACTTTTTCCACATACACAATATCACCATTTCCCTCAAATATTGTTCACAAACCAGTCGAAATCTGTGATAGTGAGCACTTCTCCTTTGCTGAGATAATCCATCCCACCTCACAGGTGTGCCATATCAAGATGCTGATTAGACACCATGATTAGTGCACAGGTGTGCCTTAGACTGTCCACAATAAAAGGCCACTCTGAAAGGTGCAGTTTTGTTTTATTGGGGGGGGATACCAGTCAGTATCTGGTGTGACCACCATTTGCCTCATGCAGTGCAACACATCTCCTTCGCATCATCCGTGAAGAGAACACCTCTCCAACGTGCCAAACGCCAGCAAATGTGAGCATTTGCCCACTCAAGTTGGTTACAATGACAAACTGGAGCCAGGTCGAGACCCCGATGAGGACGACGAGCATGCAGATGAGCTTCCCTGAGACGGTTTCTGACAGTTTGTGCAGAAATTCTTTGGTTATGCAAACCGATTGTTTCAGCAGCTGTCCGAGTGGCTGGTCTCAGGCGATCTTGGAGGTGAACATGCTGGATGTGGAGGTCCTGGACTGGTGTGGTTACACGTGGTCTGCAGTTGTGAGGCTGGTTGGATGTACTGCCAAATTCTCTGAAACGCCTTTGGAGACGGCTTATGGTAGAGACATGAACATTCAATACACGAGCAACAGCTCTGGTTGACATTCCTGCTGTCAGCATGCCAATTGCACGCTCCCTCAAATCTTGCGACATCTGTGGCATTGTGCTGTGTGATAAAACTGCACCTTTCAGAGTGGCCTTTTATTGTGGGCAGTCTAAGGCACACCTGTGCACTAATCATGGTGTCTAATCAGCATCTTGATATGGCACACCTGTGAGGTGGGATGGATTATCTCAGCAAAGGAGAAGTGCTCACTATCACAGATTTAGACTGGTTTGTGAACAATATTTGAGGGAAATGGTGATATTGTGTATGTGGAAAAAGTTTTAGATCTTTGAGTTCATCTCATACAAAATGGGAGCAAAACCAAAAGTGTTGCGTTTATATTTTTGTTGAGTGTATAAACACGTTTGTTGAAGGCTGGTCACTTTTGTGTGTGTGGGGGTGTTCTATGGCTAACCCCAGGGTCAAGAGATAACAGTGCTTCAGCTTAAGACATTTCAGCTTTTGGAAGGTGTGGAGAAACAGTTCTTTGAAAAAGAATAGTCTCCAATCATTTACCTCTTTTATTAACTGGCTCTCTGATTTACTAGCTCTCGTTTGCTGGTTCTCTCCCTCAATGGATTTCAACAGCAGTGCCCAGCTTGATGCTCAATAGTATGTAGTTAACTAATAATAAGCACCTAGTACTGCACATCATCAGGCTTCTTGATTTTGCCAGAAAATGTTTAATTTACAGAGCATCTGGAAAGTATTCACAGCACTTCACTTTTTCCACATTTTGTTATGTTACAGCCTTATTCCAAAATCGAGTAAATTATTTTTCCCCTCAAAGTTCTCCTCACAACACAATGACAACATGAAAAGCATTTTTTTGCACATTTATTATTTTTATTATTTTTGCATTTTCAGACCTCTCTGTCATGGCACAAGAATGCATGACACAGAGAGACACTGTAATATGGGCTGAAGCAAAAAGCGAGGTCCGATACAGAGGTCAGTTTGCTGGCAGGAAGTGAAGAAAGTGAGGGGCTTAAATAACACAGGTGCAGTAATTAGGGAAATAAGACGCAGCTGTCAGGGAATGTTCTGGAAGGGAGGTGTGGTCAGGTGAATCCAAGAGGTGGGAAGAGAGGCAAGAGAGAGAGGGAGTGATTGTGGCAGACAGAGATAAAGATGAAACAGGCAGGTGCAAGAGTGTGAGTGCACAATATACTAATGGTGAAAACAACAGTACAATCAGTGACTGCAGAATAACAGATGAAACTAAACTAAACTCCTTCGAGGGTTAGAGGCATCACACTATTCAGCCAAACCTCTGCAGGAACAATCACCTTGTCGTGGTGGAGAGGTTTATGTCATGCTATGAACCTGAGAGCTGTGTTGTCTGGAGCCTATGTGCTCCTGGTAGGGTTTGCCACAGCAAATTAGTCTCAGGCAAGAGGCCAGACTAAGAATGGTTTACAAGACACAATGACAAAATGAGGCAGAGGAAATGTGAGAAGGCCCAGCGGAAACCCGGGGCCCTCATCTGGAGCCAGGCTTGGATGTAGGGCCCATCAGTGAGTGCCTGGTGGCTGGGCTTGCCACGGAGCCCATTCGTGCACAGCCTGAAAAGGCAATGTGGACCTTCCATCTCCAGAGGATTTTGGACAGACCTGGTAAACCCAAACGGATAGTGTGGGTGAAATGGGAATTTCTGGATGAGCCCGCTGTCTGATCTTCAACTCACACCTCAGATGGAGCTTTTCTAGCATCCATGTGAAGGTTGGGGTCATTGAACCAGAATGGCCAATGTTCAAACCTTCCATTGCTGATGCTGCATTGGGGAGCTGTGGCCTGAAGGTCTTAGGTGCCTCAAGGGGTGTCAACCCTCGAACACCGGTAGTCAGGGAAGTAGTCCAACTGCAGAAGGAGTCCTTCCTCGATATGTTATCTTGGAGGACTCCGGAGGCAGTTGTAAGGTACCAACAGGCTCCAAGGGCAACAGCCTCTGCTGTGGAGGAGCCAAAGCAGAGGGTGTGGGAGGACTTTGGAGCAAACATAGATAAGGACTTTCTATCAGCACCAAGGTGCTTCTGGTGGACCATGAGGCATCTCAGGAGGGGAAAAAGGGGAGGCATCCAATCTGTCTACAGCAAGGATGGGACTCAACTGAGGATATAATCTGGCACTGGAAGGAACACTTTGAGGATCTCCTGCATCAGACCAGAATGCCCTCTGTAGTAGGGGCAGAGCTGGAAGCTGATGAAGGATTTTCAACAATTTCCCTGGTGGAAGTCACTGAGGTAGTCAAACAACTCCACAGTGGCAAGGCCTCGGGGGTTGATGAGATCCATCCAGAAATGCTGAATGCTCTGGGTGTGGAGGAATTGTCTTGGATGAGACGTCTCTTCAACATTGTGTTAAGGTCTGGAGAACCACAACACCTCCTGGAGGACAAGAGTGGCAAATTGGGATGGTGGTCTCCATATTAAAAAAGGGGACCAGAGAGTGTGTGCCAACTACAGGAACATCACACTACTCAGCCTCCCTGGTAAATTATACTTCAGGGTGCTAGAAAGGAGGGTTCGGCTGATCGTCAAACTTTTGATTGAAGAGGAACAATGCGGGTTCCTTCCTGGTTGTGGAACAACCAACCAGCTCTTCACTCTCACAAGGATCCTGGAGGGTACCTGGGAGTATGCCCATCCACTCTACATGTGTTTTATGGACTTGCAGAAGGCGTATGATTGGGTACCCTGGGAGAAACTGTGGGAGGTGCTATGGGAGTATGGAGTGAGTGGGTCCCTT
This sequence comes from Thalassophryne amazonica, assembly GCF_902500255.1. Classification (NCBI taxonomy): domain Eukaryota; kingdom Metazoa; phylum Chordata; class Actinopteri; order Batrachoidiformes; family Batrachoididae; genus Thalassophryne; species Thalassophryne amazonica. The sequence continues at coordinate 9,944,627 of NC_047111.1, read as the reverse complement.
CTCAGGGCCACCCAATCTCTGTACTCACAAAGTGAAAGCTGTGTTCGGGTACTCGGCAGTAAATCAGACTCGTTTCTGGTGGGGGTTGGCCTAGACCAGGGCTGCGCCTTGTCATTAATCCTGTTTGTGATATTCATGGACAGGATATTGAGGCATAGTCAGGGGGAGGAGGGTTTCCTGGTTGGTGGGCTCTGGGTCTCATCACTGCTTTTTGCAGATGATATGGTCCTGTTGGCTTCATTGGCCGGTGACCTCCAACTCTCTGGATCGGTTTGCAGCAGAATGTGAAGTGGCTGGGATGAGGATCAGCACCTCTAAATCTAAGGCCATGGTTCTCAGCAGGAAACTGATGGACTGCCTACTACATGTAGGGAATTTGGTAAGATTGTAATTCACGTCGGCAGTAATGACACCCGGTTACGCCAATCGGAGGTCACTAAAATTAACATTAAATTGGTGTGTAACTTTGCAAAAACAATGTCGGTGTTGGGAAAATGTAGGTACACGGACCCACAACAGGGGGCGCAAATGAACGGACAATGGAGGAAGTCAAATAACAACACTTTACTGTTGTGAATGGGCACAACAAATACAACAGATTACAACAATGGACAAAAAGCCAAATCACAAAAGGTGTCGTGTGGGCAGGCTCGAAGATAGGAGACGTCTGTCCAAAGCAGAACCGGAACCACACGATTTCCTCTGCCACCAGACCCCGGGAATACTGGAGCCGCCAAGTCCCGAATTCCCAGGTGGCCACTGCCTCCGCGTGTCGGACCTGGTACTGCTGGCGAGGAACAAAGAAACAATTAAATGTGGGCGCGTTTGCACCCAGCAATCGGCACGGCAGGAAAACTACCTCCACCTCTCGTTGGAAAAGGAGTCTGTTATACAACGCACAAAAGTCACAAAAGGTTACTGTCACACAGTTAGCTGAGAATGTTACCTTCCAGGTAGAACGATATCTCGGCAAAGAGGTGGAGACGTCGTCCTGCTGATGTACCCCTGCCGATCAGATGATTGGTAACAGCTGTTGCAGGTGATGCGTGACAGCTGTCACCCTGGCTGCTCCTGTGAGGCGGCTGCGCCCTCTGGTGCCTGGAGCCCGCACTCCAGACAGGGCGCCCTCTGGTGGTGGGCCAGCAGTACCTCCTCTTCTGGCGGCCCACACAACAGTAGGACTCTGTAGTTTTCTCTGGGCCCCTCCCCAATCAGACTGGGAGTGACATGTTTAGCCGCATGTTCTCCTTGAATTGCTGGCTGTCTGAGTGGTGTCCAAAAAATGAGGTGGGCTTCATAGATAATTGGCAAAGCTTCTGGGGAAAACCTGGTCTTGTTAGGAGAGACGGCATCCATCCCACTTTGGATGGAGCAGCTCTCATTTCTAGAAATCTGGCCAATTTTCTTAAATCCTCCAAACCGTGACTATCCAGGGTTGGGACCAGGAAGCAGAGTTGTAGTCTTACACACCTCTCTGCAGCTTCTCTCCCCCTGCCATCCCCTCATTACCCCATCCCCGTAGAGATGGTGCCTGCTCCCAGACTACCAATAACCAGCAAAAATCTATTTAAGCATAAAAATTCAAAAAGAAAAAATAATATAGCACCTTCAACTGCACCACAGACTAAAACAGTTAAATGTGGTCTATTAAACATTAGGTCTCTCTCTTCTAAGTCCCTGTTGGTAAATGATATAATAATTGATCAACATATTGATTTATTCTGCCTTACAGAAACCTGGTTACAGCAGGATGAATGTGTTAGTTTAAATGAGTCAACACCCCCGAGTCACACTAACTGTCAGAATGCTCGTAGCACGGGCCGGGGCGGAGGATTAGCAGCAATCTTCCATTCCAGCTTATTAATTAATCAAAAACCCAGACAGAGCTTTAATTCATTTGAAAGCTTGACTCTTAGTCTTTTCCATCCAAATTGGAAGTCCCAAAAACCAGTTTTATTTGTTATTATCTATCGTCCACCTGGTCGTTACTGTGAGTTTCTCTGTGAATTTTCAGACCTTTTGTCTGACTTAGTGCTTAGCTCAGATAAGATAATTATAGTGGGCAATTTTAACATCCACACAGATGCTGAGAATGACAGCCTCAACACTGCATTTAATCTATTATTAGACTCTATTGGGTTTGCTCAAAAAGTAAATGAGTCCACCCACCACTTTAATCATATCTTAGATCTTGTTCTGACTTATGGTATGGAAATAGAAGACTTAACAGTATTCCCTGAAAACTCCCTTCTGTCTGATCATTTCTTAATAACATTTACATTTACTCTGATGGACTACCCAGCAGTGCGGGAATAAGTTTCATCTACACTAGAAGTCTTTCAGAAAGCGCTGTAACTAGGTTTAAGGATATGATTCCTTCTTTATGTTCTCTAATGCCATATACCAACACAGTGCAGAGTAGCTACCTAAACTCTGTAAGTGAGATAGAGTATCTCGTCAATAGTTTTACATCCTCATTGAAGACAACTTTGGATGCTGTAGCTCCTCTAAAAAGAGAGCTTTAAATCAGAAGTGCCTGACTCCGTGGTATAACTCACAAACTTGTAGCTTAAAGCAGATAACCCGTAAGTTGGAGAGGAAATGGCGTCTCACTAATTAGAAGATCTTCACTTAGCCTGGAAAAAGAGTCTGTTGCTCTATAAAAAGGCCCTCCGTAAAGCTAGGACATCTTTTCTACTCATCACTAATTGAAGAAAAATAAGAACAACCCCAGGTTTCTTTTTCAACACTGTAGCCAGGCTGACAAAGAGTCAGAGCTCTATTGAGCTGAGTATTCCATTAACTTTAACTAGTAATGACGTCATGACTTTCTTTGCTAACAAAATTTAACTATTAGAGAAAAAATTACTCATAAACCATCCCAAAGACGTATCGTTATCTTTGGCTGCTTTCAGGTGATGCCGGTATTTGGTAGACTCTTTCTCTCCGATTGTTCTGTCTGAGTATTTTCATAGTTACTTCATCCAAACCATCAACATTGTTATTAGACCCCATTCCTACCAGGCTGCTCAAGGAAGCCCTACCATTATTTAATGCTTCGATCTTAAATATGATCAATCTATCTTGTTAGTTGGCTATGTACCACAGGCTTTTAATGGTGGCAGTAATTAAAACCATTACTTAAAAAGCCATCACTTGACCCAGCTATCTTAGCTAATTATAGGCCAATCTCCAACCTTCCTTTTCTCTCAAAAATTCTTGAAAGGGTAGTTGTAAAACAGCTAACTGATCATCTGCAGAGGAATGGTCTATTTGAAGAGTTTCAGTCAGGTTTTAGAATTCATCATAGTACAGAAACAGCATTAGTGAAGGTTACAAATGATCTCTTATGGCCTCAGACAGTGGACTCATCTCTGTGCTTGTTCTGTTAGACCTCAGTGCTGCTTTTGATACTGTTGACCATAAAATTTTTATTACAGAGATAGAGCATGCCATAGGTATTAAAGGCACTGCGCTGCGGTGGTTTGAATCATATTTGTCTAATAGATTACAATTTGTTCATGTAAATGGGGAATCTTCTTCACAGACTAAAGTTAATTATGGAGTTCCACAAGGTTCTGTGCTAGGACCAATTTTATTCACTTTATACATGCTTTCCCTTAGGCAGTATTATTAGACGGTATTGCTTAAATTTTCATTGTTACGCAGATGATACCCAGCTTTATCTATCCATGAAGTCAGAGGACACACACCAATTAGCTAAACTGCAGGATTGTCTTACAGACATAAAGACATGGATGACCTCTAATTTCCTGCTTTTAAACTCAGATAAAACTGAAGTTATTGTACTTGGCCCCACAAATCTTAGAAACATGGTGTCTAACCAGATCCTTACTGTGGATGGCATTACCCTGACCTCTAGTAATACTGTGAGAATCTTGGAGTCATTTTTGATCAGGATATGTCATTCAAAGCGCATATTAAACAAATATGTAGGACTGCTTTTTTGCATTTACGCAATATCTCTAAAAATCAGAAAGGTCTTGTCTCAGAGTGATGCTGAAAAACTAATTCATGCATTTTATTTCCTCTAGGCTGGACTATTGTAATTCATTATTATCAGGTTGTCCTAAAAGTTCCCTAAAAAGCCTTCAGTTAATTCAAAATGCTGCAGCTAGAGTACTGACGGGGACTAGAAGGAGAGAGCATATCTCACCCATATTGGCCTCTCTTCATTGGCTTCCTGTTAATTCTAGAATAGAATTTAAAATTCTTCTTCTTACTTATAAGGTTTTGAATAATCAGGTCCCATCTTATCTTAGGGACCTCGTAGTACCATATCACCCCAATAGAGCGCTTCGCTCTCAGACTGCAGGCTTACTTGTAGTTCCTAGGGTTTGTAAGAGTAGAATGGGAGGCAGAGCCTTCAGCTTTCAGGCTCCTCTCCTGTGGAACCAGCTCCCAATTCAGATCAGGGAGACAGACACCCTCTCTACTTTTAAGATTAGGCTTAAAACTTTCCTTTTGCTAAAGCTTATAGTTAGGGCTGGATCAGGTGACCCTGAACCATCCCTTAGTTATGCTGCTATAGACGTAGACTGCTGGGGGGTTCCATGATGCACTGTTTCTTTCTCTTTTGGCTCTGTATGCACCACTCTGCATTTAATCATTAGTGATCGATCTCTGCTCCCCTCCACAGCATGTCTTTTCCTGCTTCTCTCCCTCAGCCCCAACCAGTCCCAGCAGAAGACTGCCCCTCCCTGAGCCTGGTTCTGCTGGAGGTTTCTTCCTGTTAAAAGGGAGTTTTTCCTTCCCACTGTAGCCAAGTGCTTGCTCACAGGGGTCGTTTTGACCGTTGGGGTTTTACATAATTATTGTATGGCCTTGCCTTACAATATAAAGCGCCTTGGGGCAACTGTTTGTTGTGATTTGGCGCTATATAAAAAAATTGATTGATTGATTGATTGTATTCACTCTACCGTACTGTTGTGACAAAAAGGGAGCTGAGCCAAAAGGCAAAGCTCTCAATCTACTGGTCAATTTTCGTTCCTACTCTCATCTACGGTCATGAGGGTTGGGTCATGACTGAAAGAACTAGATCGTGGTTAGGTTGTTGAGGATCACATGTGGCGTGCCCCAAGGGTCAGTCCTTGGGCCGTTGTTGTTTTTGTTGAATGTTAACGATATAGGTTTGGTGTCAAAGTCTGTGCATTGTATTTTGTTTGCTGATGACACGACTGTGTTCGGTAGTGGGGACAATTTGGAACAGCTTTTGGAAAGGATGGAGGGGAATTATTAAATTTTAAATATTGGTTTGATTCTAATAAATTGTCACTTCATTTTGGTAAGACTAAGTGTATTACTGTATATTTGGAAATAAGCCTAGGAATTTAAATAGAAACTTATCATTGAACAATGTTGAAATTGAAACTTACTGATGATAAATTAAGTCAAATTAAATTAAATTAATTAAATTATGTCAAATCTAAAATTTCAAAAGTTATTTCTATTTTGTACAAACCACATTATTTTCTCCCCAACATTCGTTAGTCATGCTGTATCATTCATTACTTGTTCCATATATGACCTATTCTATTGAAGTTTGGGGAAATACATATAAATCCAAAACAAATTCAGTTTTTCTGTTACAAAGAGGGCTGTAAGATTTCTAAGTAAAAAAAAACATATTACGAACCAACAAACCAACTGTCTGTGTATTTTGAAATTTCAAGATTTGGTTGATTATTTTATGTTACAGATCATGTACAAAGTTAAAAATAATCTTTTGCCTCTACACGTTCAAGAGTTGTTTAAAATGAGGGAGTCCATGTTGTGTGGGCTGCCAGAAGAGGAGGTACTGCTGGCCCACCACCAGAGGGCGCCCTGTCTGGAGTGCGGGCTCCAGGCACCAGAGGGCGCAGCCGCCTCACAGGAGCAGCCAGGGTGACAGCTGTCACGCATCACCTGCAACAGCTGTTACCAATCATCTGATCGGCAGGAGTATATCAGCAGGACGACGTCTCCACCTCTTTGCCGAGATATCGTTCTACCTGGAAGGTAACGTACCTCAGCTGACTGATTGACAGTGCTATTTTTGTGACTTTGTGCGTTGTAGTGTGGACTACTTTTCCAACGAGAGGTGGAGGTAGTTTTTCCTGCCATACGGATTCCTGGGTGCAAACGCGCCCTCCTTTAATTGCTTTTTGTTCCTCGCCAGCAGTTCCAGGTCCGACACGCGGAGGCAGTGGCCACCTGGGAGTTCGGGACTTGGCGGCTCCAGTATTCCCGGGGTCTGGTGGCGGAGGAAATCGTGTGTGGTTCCGGTTCTGCTTTGGACAGGCGTCTCCTATCTTCGAGCCTGCCCACACGACACCTTTGTGAATTGACACCTGTCTATTGTTGTAATCTGTTGTATTTGTTGTGCACATTCACAACAGTAAAGTGTTGTTATTTGACCTATTCCATTGTCCGTTCATTTGCGCCCCCTGTTGTGGGTCCGTGTACCTACACTTTCCCAACAGTCCAGTTATCATTTGCGAGGAACATTGAGATTTGAAAGAAGAAAGATTCAAACTACTGTTAAAAGTCATTGTATTTCTGTAAACGGTGTTAGAATATGGAATAATTGTGCTGATGGTATTAAATCATGTGGTTCATTAGTAGGTGTTAAAAGGCTCCATAAAAACAATGCAATTTCTTACTACAGTATGTTATGTTAGGCTAATTGTTTTTGTGGTTCTTTTTTCTTTTTTGATTACTTGCACATCATATATTTGATTGTTCTGTTCTGTTGTGTTCTGTTCAGTTACGTTATTTTCTGATTGCTATCTCATTGTGAGTGTATTTAACTGTGTATAGTAACTGGTGTACGGGGTGGGCGCTTATAAGCTTTTGCTTCAGCCCACGCCCTTTCGGCCACACCCAATTTGGGAAATCGCTTGAGTTATTGTTATATTTTCTTTTGTTTTTTGATTTGTTATCTTAGTAAGAGTTTTTTTTCTGTTGGTATTTTGTTCATGTGCGTGCTGAATAAACGTATTCATTCATTCATTCATTCAAGACAGGGGTGTGTCTTTCTAAATCACATCCAATCAACTGTATTTACCCCAAGTGGACTCCAATTAAGCTTCTCAAGGATGATCAGTGGAAACAGGATGCACCTGAGCTCAGTTTTGAGCTTCATGGCAAAGGCTGTGAACACTTATGTACATGTGATTAGTTTGTTTGTTTGTTTATATATATATATATATATATATATATATATATATATTGGCAAAAAAAAATCACATTGTCATTATGGGGTGTTGTGAGTAGAATTTTGGTGAAACTAATGAATATATTATATTTTGGAATAAGGCTGTAACTTAAATGTGGAAACAGTGAAGCGCTTTCAGTACTTTACAGACATACTCAGGAGCCAAATTATTAGCTCTGTGACAGACTGAAGTGAACAAAAATAAATAATTGTCCTCTCAAACACACCACCGGGAGTTTTGTTAGAAAATACAATATTGTTGACCTGACTTGTGTGTTCTGTAGGTCCGAGGCGAGCTTGGAGCTTCAACTGGTCCGTCAGGAGGACAGAGGACGATACTCACTCCATTTCTCATCTTCATTCTTCAGTGGTGTGCTGAACATTGATCTTCAAATTTATCGTAAGAAACTTGCTCCTTCTCTTCAAATTCAGCAGCTCCTCAGAGCGCCACACGAGTAAAGTCCAGATCTTACCCATCTACAACCCTAATTCCAATGAAGTTGGGATGTTGTGTAAAATGTAAATAAAAAATCTAATCAAATCAATTTTATTTATATAGCGCCAAATCACAACAAATAGTTGACCCAAGGCACTTTATATTGTAAGGCAAAGCCATACAGTAATTACGGAAAAACCCCAACGGTCAAAATGACCCCCTGTGAGCAAGCACTTGGCGACAGTGGGAAGGAAAAACTCCCTTTTAACAGGAAGAAACCTCCAGCAGAACCAGGCTCAGGGAGGGGCAGTCTTCTGCTGGGACTGGTTGGTGCTGAGGGAGAGAACCAGGAAAAAGACATACTGTGGAGGGGAGCAGAGATCAATCACTAATGATTAAATGCAGAGTGGTGCATACAGAGCAAAAAGAGAAATCAATCAATCAATCAATTTTTTTATATAGCGCCAAATCACAACAAACAGTTGTCCCAAGGCGCTTTATATTGTAAGGCAAAAGCCATACAATAATTATGTAAAACCCCAACGGTCAAAACGACCCCCTGTGAGCAAGCACTTGGCTACAGTGGGAAGGAAAAACTCCCTTTTAACAGGAAGAAACCTCCAGCAGAACCAGGCTCAGGGAGGGGCAGTCTTCTGCTGGGACTGGTTGGGGCTGAGGGAGAGAACCAGGAAAAAGTCATGCTGTGGAGGGGAGCAGAGATCGATCACTAATGATTAAATGCAGAGTGGTGCATACAGAGCAAAAAGAGAAAGAAACAGTGCATCATGGGAACCCCCCAGCAGTCTACGTCTATAGCAGCATAACTAAGGGATGGTTCAGGGTCACCTGATCCAGCCCTAAATATAAGCTTTAGCAAAAAGGAAAGTTTTAAGCCTAATCTTAAAAGTAGAGAGGGTGTCAGTCTCCCTGATCTGAATTGGGAGCTGGTTCCACAGGAGAGGAGCCTGAAAGCTGAAGGCTCTGCCTCCCATTCTACTCTTACAAACCCTAGGAACTACAAGTAAGCCTGCAGTCTGAGAGCGAAGCGCTCTATTGGGGTGATATGGTACTACGAGGTCCCTAAGATAAGATGGGACCTGATTATTCAAAACCTTATAAGTAAGAAGAAGAATTTTAAATTCTATTCTAGAATTAACAGGAAGCCAATGAAGAGAGGCCAATATGGGTGAGATATGCTCTCTCCTTCTAGTCCCCGTCAGTACTCTAGCTGCAGCATTTTGAATTAACTGAAGGCTTTTTAGGGAACTTTTAGGACAACCTGATAATAATGAATTACAATAGTCCAGCCTAGAGGAAATAAATGCATGAATTAGTTTTTCAGCATCACTCTGAGACAAGACCTTTCTGATTTTAGAGATATTGCGTAAATGCAAAAAAGCAGTCCTGCATATTTGTTTAATATGCGCTTTCAATGACATATCCTGATCAAAAATGACTCCAAGATTTCTCACAGTATTACTAGAGGTCAGGGTAATGCCATCCAGAGTAACGATCTGGTTAGACACCATGTTTCTAAGATTTGTGGGGCCAAGTACAATAACTTCAGTTTTATCTGAGTTTAAAAGCAGGAAATTAGAGGTCATCCATGTCCTTATGTTTGTAAGACAATCCTGCAGTTTAGCTAATTGGTGTGTGTCCTCTGGCTTCATGGATAGATAAAGCTGGGTATCATCTGCGTAACAATGAAAATTTAAGCAATGCTGTCTAATAATACTGCCTAAGGGAAGCATGTATAAAGTGAATAAAACTGGTCCTAGCACAGAACCTTGTGGAACTCCATAATTAACCTTAGTCTGTGAAGAAGATTCCCCATTTACATGAACAAATTGTAATCTATTAGATAAATATGATTCAAACCACCGCAGCGCAGTGCCTTTAATACCTATGGCATGCTCTAATCTCTGTAATAAAATTTTATGGTCAACAGTATCAAAAGCAGCACTGAGGTCTAACAGAACAAGCACAGAGATGAGTCCACTGTCTGAGGCCATAAGAAGATCTATTGTAACCTTCACTAATGCTGTTTCTGTACTATTCTAATCTATTTAAGCATAAAAATTCAAAAAGAAAAATAATATAGCACCTTCAACTGCACCACAGACTAAAACAGTTAAATGTGGTCTATTAAACATTAGGTCTCTCTATTCTAAGTCCCTGTTAGTAAATGATATAATAATTGATGAACATATTGATTTATTCTGCCTTACAGAAATCTGGTTACAGCAGGATGAATATGTTAGTTTAAATGAGTCAACACCCCCGAGTCACACTAACTGCCAGAACGCTCGTAGCACGGGCCGAGGCGGAGGATTAGCAGCAATCTTCCATTCCAGCTTATTAATTATTCAAAAACCCAGACAGAGCTTTAATTCATTTGAAAGCTTGACTCTTAGTCTTGTCCATCCAAACTGGAAGTCCCAAAAAACCAGTTTTATTGTTGTTATCTATCGTCCTCCTCGTCGTTACTGTGAGTTCTCTGTGAATTTTCAGACCTTTTGTCTGACTTAGTGCTTAGCTCAGATAAGATAATTATAGTGGGCGATTTTAACATCCACCCAGATGCTGAGAATGACAGCCTCAACACTGCATTTAATCTATTATTAGACTCAATTGGCTTTGCTCAAAATGTAAATGAGTCCACCCACCACTTTAATCATATCTTAGATCTTGTTCTGACTTATGGTATGGAAATAGAAGACTTAACAGTATTCCCTGAAAACGCCCTTCTGTCTGATCATTTCTTAATAACATTTACATTTACTCTGATGGACTACCCAGCAGTGGGGAATAAGTTTCATTACACTAGAAGTCTTTCAGAAAGCGCTGTAACTAGGTTTAAGGATATGTTTCCTTCTTTATGTTCCCTAATGCCATATAACAACACAGTGCAGAGTAGCTACCTAAACTCTGTAAGTGAGATAGAGTATCTTGTCAATAGTTTTACATTCTCATTGAAGACAACTTTGGATGCTGTAGCTCCTCTGAAAAAGAGAGCTTTAAATCATAAGTGCCTGACTTCGAAAAACCACACCATAACCCGATGTTATTTGTACTTTTCCTCTTGTTGGACTGCCTTTACATGTCCCAAACCCAGCTTACTGTTACAGTAAACCGTCTTAAATGACAGAGCTACATGTCTGACTCCTGCATTTGTGTCCAGTCATTCCTGTCCACTGAACCTGTTTGATCAATCTGGCCAACAATTGGCACAGTGGACTCAAACAGTTTCCAGCTCGCGGTATGCCATCACAGTTGGCAGTTGTCCCAACAGGAAGACCGGTTCCCCACACTCAGCTCTGGCTTTAGTGAGCTAGCTAAATACCAAAACACCTTCATGTCATTCGTGAGCACCCAGATTGGACAACTACTGTCAAAGTTCAACCTTCAGACCAGCACAGACCCAGCTACCAGTAGCACCAGCTCTACATCTCCGGTTTCGACAGCATCCTCACCAGCTCCTGTACCTGAACCTGTCTTCTGTAACCAGCTGTCTCACCCTGAACGATTCTAGGGAGAATCTGGTGACGATAAGCCATTTATTACCCAGTGTGTCTTACTGTACATTACGAACTTATAGCTTCAATGTTTCCATCTGAAAAGACAAAGATAGCATTCATGATCATTCACCTGACCGGCCAGGCTGCAGCGTGGGTTACGGCAGAAAGGAATCACCAGTCTGCCTCACATACTTCCCTCCAAGCCTTCAGCAGGTGTTCCAGCACACATCCCCGGGGCACGAGGTGGCACGCTCACTCCTGAGGCTGAAGCAGGGCAATCGCCGCATTACTATGCCATCGACTTTCACATTCTGGCAGCTAAAAGTGAATGGAATCCTGCTGCTCTTCTTGATGTATTCTTCCAGGGGCTGACATCCAGGACCAACTCATCACCATCAACGTCCTGGAGGACCTTGATGAGCTCATTGCACTGGCAATCCGGACCGATCATCGCATGTTGGATGGACCCTGCAGAGAAGCTTCACACCGCTGTCAACTCATCTCAGAGCAGCACCAAGGAGTCCATGCAGCTGGGATGAACCCGTCTCTCTCCGGAGGACCGTCGTTGCTATCGGGAGGATGGTTTATGTATTTACTGTGGTCAGTTGGGTCACATGATCTCCAGCTGTCCAGTCAGGGGTGCCTCCGAGATCCAAATCTATTCTTCGGGTCAGCCAAAATTCCATCTCCTCCTCTTTGTCTCAGAATGAACTTCCCGCAAAACTGATCATTCATCAGTTTCCATCCCAGCATTCATTGATTCTGGTTCTGATGCTAATTTAATGTTGTCTTCTCTTGCCAGGGCCCTATGCCTTAGATCATTTCATCTGTCGAGCCCTCTGGTGGTAAAATCATTCATATCCCTTGGTTTATTTGACTTTGGCACAAGAATTATAGTAGCTGTTTGCCAAATAGATGGAATCTCATCACTATCGGCACCCCTCTGAAAAAGCTGAGTGACCACAGCACTGAGCTGGACAGCACAGTGACACAGTGTATGTCCACAGATTAAATCAGGGCCGGCAGCCTTCCTCAGCTTCACTGAACAGAGATGTGACTGTTTCCTGGGTAATCACAAGGGCACAATTATTAACAAGGGACTCCATCAACCCAGAAATATTATGAAGGAAATCACTCCTTTCCCAATGAGAGAAAAAAGAATTATAATCATCTGCCAAGTCGTTCCCAGTCACACTGACGACTGTAACAGGATGTTTATTTAATCTGGGTGGACTGATTGATGGATGTCATGGACTTAATTCCACTCCACGCAGCCCTTAGGTCTCCACCACAAAACGGATTTTCAATTTTATCCCTATACTTCAGTGTTGCCTTCCTGACTTCCACCTTTACCTCCTTGGAGACAGACAGCCTTTATCTCTAATGGATCACTAAGTAGAAAACCCTTTTCGTTTTGTTGATAACTGATTTCAGTTCTTTTGTGACCCTAGGCTTATTATTAGGGTAAGTAACCACCTCCTTAGTGGTGACCACCAGATCCACACAGAAGGTCATGTAAGAGGATATAGTGTCTGTAAGTTCATCAATATCCTCAAATGCATCACAGAAGCGCTGCCACTCTGTGCGCTCAAAGCCTGAGAGGAGGAAATGCTGCTTTCTGACCACCTTTTTATGGTTCGTTCCCCATGTTCGAGGCGTTGGAAGCAACATTTATACACAGACATGAGAAAAACTGTTATGATACAAAGCCCCAAAAGAAGGCATCGGCAAAGACTCGTCTGCTCCACTGACTGAACCATCACACAGATCCAGTGTCGTGTTCTTCCATGTCGTAGCACAGGTGACATATTGTTCATAGGTTCTAAGAGTTTTATCAAGTTTACAATGATTAAAATCACCAAGGATGAATTTTGGTGCATCTGGGCAAATCGCGTCGAAGTGTTGTGCAACATCAGTGATCAGCTGAGCAGCAGCTGATGCGTTCGCTCGCGGATGAATATACATCAAAGTGTAAAACAGTTGTTGGAATTTGCCAGGCAGGCAAAAGCGGTGGATTGAGATGGACAGTAGCTGTGCATATCCTCTTTTTAACCGTTATGGTTTTACAGTACCTTTGGTTGACGTAGAGACATATGCCTCCTCTGCGGCTCTTCCCGGTGGTCTCCAGGGACTGGTCCAGGCGAATCAGGCTTCCAAACCCACTTAGCTCCAGGTCCGAGTTCGGGACCAATTCACTGAGCAAAGTTTACGTAAATGCAATGAGACAAATGTCTTTTAATTCTCTTTGAAAGTTGGCGCTTGCCTCAAGTTCATCCATTTTGTGCTGGATAGATTGTACATTTGACAGCAAGACAGTGGGAAGGGGCAGTATCTTACGGCGTCTGTCAAGTTGGAGATTCTTTAATGTTTGGCAAATTCACCTCTCCTTTCCCGTTTTCAAACTAGCCAACTTACGGAGCTCTGTCAGGATGCTTGCAGGGACATCACTGGTAGAAGACGTCCAGAAAGATAAGATGAGCTCCCAACTGAGAGAAACTCTCTGTGAGCCGCCGTGTCCCTCACAGCGTGACATAAGCAAGAGGGAAAAGGTGGCACTGACACACAGAAAAGTGCGACAAACTTAACAGGAGTCCTTGGTATCCACATATCTGGAGCACTGACGGGTTCAATCACACATCAGACTTAAAAAACAAATAAAATACGTCAGAACACTGGCTAAAACAAAGAGGAACACGCTGAGGAAGGCTGGAGATCCTACCTTAAATGCAGAGGTAGGCACAGTTCCACTCATCTGCAAATTATCGAAGATAATGTTATCTTTATCAGACAAGGTTTTCAAATAACTTTGAAAACTATCAGCAGACCAATGAGATTCCCATAAATTTAGGTGTGATCATTTTTAGAGCACTAACATATTTTACAGGCAGAGTGAACAAAGCTTAACAGCGAAAAACATTTGTGAATTCTGAAATCATAGATTTTAGCAAGTACCTGTTAAATGTTTCCAGACAGAGAGACAGACAGAGAGACAGGCAGACAGATAGACAGGCGTACAGACAAACAGACAGGTAGACAGACAGCTCCATCCTCTGGACACAGAAGAGAGAGAGAGAAAAAAGATCATTTCTCTTTACATCATAATGACTCATCAGCAAATCACGCAAATCACATTAATGTCAAGTCTGTGTTTTATAAACTGAAGATATCAGCTATATCTCATGAGGTTCATGTTGTGGTGAAATATGAAACCTGTGTATCTCTTGAGGTTTGTGTTGTGGTGTTATAAGAATCCAGTGTATCTCATGCAGTTTGTGTTGTGGTGATATATGAAGTGTGTCTCATGCGGTTCATTTTATGGTGATATATGAAGCCTGTGTGTCTCCTGTGGTTCATGTTGTGGTGATATATGAAGCCTGTGTATCTCATGAGGTTCATGTTGTGGTGTTATATGAAGCCTCTGTATCTCTTGAGGTTCGTGTTGTGGTGAAATATGAAGCCTCTGTATCTCATGCGGTTCATGTTGCTGTGATATATGAAGCATGTGTATCTCATGCAATTTGTGTTGTGGTGATATATGAAATCTGTGTATCTTATGCGGTTCATGTTGTGGTGTTATAAGAATCCAGTGTATCTCATGCAGTTTGTGTTGTGGTGATATATGAAGTGTGTCTCATGCGGTTCATTTTATGGTGATATATGAAGCCTGTGTATCTCATGAGGTTCATGTTGTGGTGTTATATGAAGCCTCTGTATCGCTTGAGGTTCGTGTTGTGGTGTTATATGAAGCCTGTGTATCTCTTGAGGTTCGTGTTGTGGTGTTATATGAAGCCTGTGTATCTCATGAGGTTCATGTTGTGGTGAAATATGAAGCCTGTGTATCTCTTGAGGTTCGTGTTGTGGTGTTATATGAAGCCTGTGTATCTCTTGAGGTTCATGTTGTGGTGTTATATGAAGCCTGTGTATCTCATGAGGTTCATGTTGTGGTGAAATATGAAGCCTAATGTATCTCATGTGGTTCATGTTGCTTTGATATATGAAGCATGTGTATCTCATGCAATTTGTGTTGTGGTGATATATGAAACCTGTGTATCTTATGCGGTTCATGTTGTGGTGTTATAAGAATCCAGTGTCTCTCATGCGGTTCATGTTGTGGTGATTATATGAAGCCTGTGTGTCTCCTGTGGTTCATGTTGTGGTGATATATGAAACCTGTGTGTCTCATGCGGTTCATGTTGTGGTGATATATGAAACCTGTGTGTCTCATGCGGTTCATGTTGTGGTGATACATGAAGCCTGTGTATCTCATGAGGTTCATGTTGTGGTGATATATGAAGCCTGTGTATCTCTTGAGGTTCGTGTTGTGGTGTTATATGAAGCCTGTGTATCTCATGAGGTTCATGTTGTGGTGATATATGAAGCCTGTGTGTTTCATGAGTTTCATGTTGTGGTGATATATGAAGCCTGTGTATCTCATGAGGTTCATGATGTGGTGATATATGAAGCCTGTGTATCTCATGCGGTTCATGTTGTGGTGATATATGAAGCCTGTGTGTATCTCTTGAGGTTCGTGTTGTGGTGATTATATGAAGACTGTGTATCTCATGAGGTTCATGTTGTGGTGATATATGAAGCCTGTGTGTTTCATGAGTTTCATGTTGTGGTGATATATGAAGCCTGTGTATCTCATGAGGTTCATGATGTGGTGATATATGAAGCCTGTGTATCTCATGCGGTTCATGTTGTGGTGATATATGAAGCCTGTGTATCTCATGAGGTTCATGTTGTGGTGATATATGAAGCCTGTGTATCCCATGAGGTTCATGTTGTGGTGATATATGAAGCCTGTTTATCTCATGAGGTTCGTGTTGTGATGATTATATGAAGCCTGTGTATCTCATGCAGTTAATGTTGTGGTGATATATGAAACCTGTGTGTCTCCTGTGGTTCATGTCGTGGTGATATATGAAACCTGTGTGTCTCATGCGGTTCATGTTGTGGTGATATATGAAGCCTGTGTATCTCATGAGGTTCATGTTGTGGTGATATATGAAACCTGTGTATCCCATGAGGTTCATGTTGTGGTGATATATGAAGCCTGTTTATCTCATGAGGTTCGTGTTGTGATGATTATATGAAGCCTGTCTATCTCATGCGATTAATGTTGTGGTGATATATGAAGCATGTTTATCTCATGAGGTTCATGTTGTGGTGATATATGAAGCCTGTGTATCTCTTGAGGTTCATGTTGTGGTGATATATGAAGCCTGTGTATCTCTTGAGGTTCATGTTGTGGTGATATATGAAGCCTGTGTATCTCATGAGGTTCATGTTGTGGTGATATATGAAGCCTGTGTATCTCTTGAGGTTCGTGTTGTGGTGTTATATGAAGCCTGTGTATCTCATGAGGTTCATGTTGTGGTGAAATATGAAGCCTCTGTATCTCATGCGGTTCATGTTGCTGTGATATATGAAGCATGTGTATCTCATGCAATTTGTGTTGTGGTGATATATGAAATCTGTGTATCTTATGCGGTTCATGTTGTGGTGTTATAAGAATCCAGTGTATCTCATGCAGTTCATGTTGTGGTGATATATGAAGTGTGTCTCATGCGGTTCATTTTATGGTGATATATGAAGCCTGTGTATCTCATGCGATTCATGTTGTGGTGATATATAAAGCCCGTGTGTCTCATGAGGTTCATGTTGTGGTGATATATGAAGCCTGTGTATCTCATGTAGTTAATGTGGTGATATATGAAGCCTGTGTATCTCATGAGGTTCATGTTGTGGTGATATATGAAGCCTGTGCATCTCATGCAGTTCATGTTGTGGTGTTATATGAAGCCCTTGTATCACATGAGGTTCATGTTGTGGTGATATATGAAACCTGTGTATCTCTTGAGGTTCGTGTTGTGGTGATTATATGAAGCCTGTGTCTCTCATGCAGTTCATGTTGTGGTGATATATGAAGCCTGTGTATCCCATGAGGTTCATGTTGTGGTGATATATGAAGCCTGTTTATCTCATGAGGTTCATGTTGTGATGATTATATGAAGCCTGTGTATCTCATGCGGTTAATGTTGTGGTGATATATGAAGCATGTTTATCTCATGAGGTTCATGTTGTGGTGATATATGAAGCCTGTGTATCTCTTGAGGTTCATGTTGTGGTGATTATATGAAGCCTGTATATCTCACGCGGTTAATGTTGTGGTGATATATGAAACCTGTGTGTCTCCTGTGGTTCATGTCGTGGTGATATATGAAACCTGTGTGTCTCATGCGGTTCATGTTGTGGTGATATATGAAGGCTGTGTACCTCAGGAGGTTCATGTTGTGGTGATATATCAATCAATCAATCAATCAACTTTTTTCTTATATAGCGCCAAATCACAACAAACAGTTGCCCCAAGGCGCTCCATATTGTAAGGCAAGGCCATACAATAATTATGAAAAACCCCAACGGTCAAAACGACCCCCTATGAGCAAGCACTTGGCCACAGTGGGAAGGAAAAACTCCCTTTTAACAGGAAGAAACCTCCAGCAGAACCAGGCTCAGGGAGGGGCAGTCTTCTGCTGAGACTGGTTGGGGCTGAGGGAAAGAACCAGGAAAAAGACATGCCGAGAAGGGGGGCAGAGATCGATCACTAATGATTAAATGCAGAGTGATGAATACAGAGCAAAAAGAGAAAGAAACAGTGCATCATGGGAACCCCCCCACAGTCGACGTCTAAAGCAACATAACCAAGGGATGGTCCAGGGTCACCCGATCCAGCCCTAACTATAAGCCTTAGCGAAAAGGAAAGTTTTAAGCCTAATCTTAAAAGTAGAGAGGGTATCTGTCTCCCTGATCTGAATTGGGAGCTGGTTCCACAGGAGAGGAGCCTGAAAGCTGAAGGCTCTGCCTCCCATTCTACTCTTACAAACCCTAGGAACTACAAGTAAGCCCGCAGTCTGAGAGCGAAGCGCTCTAATGGGGTAATATGGTACTACGAGGTCCCTAAGATAAGATGGGACCTGATTATTCAAAACCTTATAAGTAAGAAGAAGAATTTTAAATTCTATTCTAGAATTAACAGGAAGCCAATGAAGAGAGGCCAACACGGGTGAGATATGCTCTCTCCTGCTAGTCCCCGTCAGTACTCTAGCTGCAGCATTCTGAACCAACTGAAGGCTTTTTAGGGAACTTTTAGGACAACCTGATAATAATGAATTACAATAGTCCAGCCTAGAGGAAATAAATGCATGAATTAGTTTTTCAGCATCACTCTGAGACAAGACCTTTCTGATTTTAGAGATATTGCGTAAATGCAAAAAGGCAGTCCTACATATTTGTTTAATATGCGCTTTGAATGACGTATCCTGATCAAAAATGACTCCAAGATTTCTCACAGTATTACTAGAGATCAGGGAAATGCCATCCAGAGTAACGATCTGGTTAGACACCATGCTTCTAAGATTTGTGGGGCCAAGTACAATAACTTCAGTTTTATCTGAGTTTAAAAGCAGGAAATTAGAGGTCATCCATGTCTTTATGTCTGTAAGACAATCCTGCAGTTTAGCTAATTGGTGTGTATCCTCTGGCTTCATGGATAGATAAAGCTGGGTATCATCTGCGTAACAATGAAAATTTAAGCAATACCGTCTAATAATACTGCCTAAGGGAAGCATGTATAAAGTGAATAAAATTGGTCCTAGCACAGAACCTTGTGGAACTCCATAATTAACTTTAGTCTGTGAAGAAGATTCCCCATTTACATGAACAAACTGTAATCTATTAGACAAATATGATTCAAACCACCGCAGCGCAGTGCCTTTAATACCTATGACATGCTCTAATCTCTGTAATAAAATTTTATGGTCAACAGTATCAAAAGCAGCACTGAGGTCCAACAGAACAAGCACAGAGATAAGTCCACTGTCCGAAGCCATAAGAAGATTTGTAACCTTCACTAATGCTGTTTCTGTACTATGATGAATTCTAAAACCTGACTGAAACTCTTCAAATAGACCATTCCTCTGCAGGTGATCAGTTAGCTGTTTTACAACTACCCTCTCAAGAATCTTTGAGAGAAAAGGAAGGTTGGAGATTGGCCTATAATTAGCTAAGATAGCTGGGTCAAGTGATGGCTTTTTAAGTAATGGTTTAATTACTGCCACCTTAAAAGCCTGTGGTACATAACCAACTAACAAAGATAGATTGATCATATTTAAGATTGAAGCATTAAATAATGGTCGGACTTCCTTGAGCAGCCTGGCAGGAATGGGGTCTAATAAACATGTTGATGGTTTGGATGAAGTAACTAATGAAAATAACTCAGACAGAACAATCGGAGAGAAAGAGTCTAACCAAATACCGGCATCACTGAAAGCAGCCAAAGATAACGATACATCTTTGGGATGGTTATGAGTAATTTTTTCTCTAATAGTCAAAATTTTGTTAGCAAAGAAAGTCATGAAGTCATTACTAGTTAAAGTTAATGGAATACTCAGCTCAATAGAGCTCTGACTCTTTGTCAGCCTGGCTACAGTGCTGAAAAGAAACCTGGGGTTGTTCTTATTTTCTTCAATTAGTGATGAGTAGAAAGATGTCCTAGCTTTACGGAGGGCTTTTTTATAGAGCAACAAACTCTTTTTCCAGGCTAAGTGAAGATCTTCTAAATTAGTGAGACGCCATTTCCTCTCCAACTTACGGGTTATCTGCTTTAAGCTACGAGTTTGTGAGTTATACCACGGAGTCAGACACTTCTGATTTGAAGCTCTCTTTTTCAGAGGAGCTACAGCATCCAAAGTTGTCTTCAATGAGGATGTAAAACTATTGACGAGATACTCTATCTCCCTTACAGAGTTTAGGTAGCTACTCTGCTCTGTGTTGGTATATGACATTAGAGAACATAAAGAAGGAATCATATCCTTAAACCTAGTTACAGCGCTTTCTGAAAGACTTCTAGTGTAATGAAACTTATTCCCCACTGCAGGGTAGTCCATCAGGGTAAATGTAAATGTTATTAAAAAATGATCAGACAGAAGGGAGTTTTCAGGGAATACTGTTAAGTCTTCTATTTCCATACCATAAGTCAGAACAAGATCTAAAATATGATTAAAGTGGTGGGTGGACTCATTTACTTTTTGAGCAAAGCCGATAGAGTCTAATAATAGATTAAATGCAGTGTTGAGGCTGTCATTCTCAGCATCTGTGTGGATGTTAAAATCGCCCACTATAATTATCTTATCTGAGCTAAGCACTAAGTCAGACAAAAGGTCTGAAAATTCACAGAGAAACTCACAGTAACGACCAGGTGGATGATAGATAATAACAATAATATATGAAGCCTGTGTATCTCATGAGGTTCATGATGTGGTGATATATGAAGCCTGTGTATCTCATGCGGTTCATGTTGTGGTGATATATGAAGCTTGTGTATCTCATGAGCTTCATGTTGTGGTGATATATGAAGCCTGTGTATCTCATGAGGTTCATGTTGTGGTGATATATGAAGCCTGTGTAACCCATGAGGTTCATGTTGTGGTGATATATGAAGCCTGTTTATCTCATGAGGTTCGTGTTGTGATGATTATATGAAGCCTGTGTATCTCATGCAGTTAATGTTGTGGTGATATATGAAACCTGTGTGTCTCCTGTGGTTCATGTCGTGGTGATATATGAAACCTGTGTGTCTCATGCGGTTCATGTTGTGGTGATATATGAAGCCTGTGTATCTCAGGAGGTTCATGTTGTGGTGATATATGAAGCCTGTGTATCTCATGAGGTTCATGTTGTGGTGATATATGAAGCCTGTGTATCCCATGAGGTTCATGTTGTGGTGATATATGAAGCCTGTTTATCTCATGAGGTTCGTGTTGTGATGATTATATGAAGCCTGTCTATCTCATGCGGTTCATGTTGTGGTGATATATGAAGCATGTTTATCTCATGAGGTTCATGTTGTGGTGATATATGAAGCCTGTGTATCTCATGAGGTTCATGTTGTGGTGATATATGAAGCCTGTGTATCTCTTGAGGTTCATGTTGTGGTGATATATGAAGCCTGTGTATCTCTTGAGGTTCATGTTGTGGTGATATATGAAGCCTGTGTATCTCATGAGGTTCATGTTGTGGTGATATATGAAGCCTGTGTATCTCTTGAGGTTCGTGTTGTGGTGTTATATGAAGCCTGTGTATCTCATGAGGTTCATGTTGTGGTGAAAGATGAAGCCTCTGTATCTCATGCGGTTCATGTTGCTGTGATATATGAAGCATGTGTATCTCATGCAATTTGTCTTGTGGTGATATATGAAATCTGTGTATCTAACTACAAGTATATCTCATGAGGTTCGTGTTGTGATGATTATATGAAGCCTGTGTATCTCATGCGGTTAATGTTGTGGTGATATATGAAGCATGTTTATCTCATGAGGTTCATGTTGTGGTGATATATGAAGCCTGTGTATCTCATGAGGTTCATGTTGTGGTGATATATGAAGCCTTTGTATCTCTTGAGGTTCATGTTGTGGTGATATATGAAGCCTGTGTATCTCTTGAGGTTCATGTTGTGGTGATATATGAAGCCTGTGTATCTCTTGAGGTTCGTGTTGTGTGTTATATTCAATTCAATTCAATTTTTTTTTATATAGCGACAAATCACAACAAACAGTTGCCCCAAGGCGCTTTATATTGTAAGGCAAGGCCATACAATAATTATGTAAAACCCCAACGGTCAAAACGACCCCCTGTGAGCAAGCACTTGGCGACAGTGGGAAGGAAAAACTCCCTTTTAACAGGAAGAAACCTCCAGCAGAACCAGGCTCAGGGAGGGGCAGTCTTCTGCTGGGACTGGTTGGGGCTGAGGGAGAGAACCAGGAAAAAGACATGCTGTGGAGGGGAGCAGAGATCGATCACTAATAATTAAATGCAGAGTGGTGCATACAGAGCAAAAAGAGAAAGAAACAGTGCATCATGGGAACCCCCCAGCAGTCTAAGTCTATAGCAGCATAACTAAGGGATGGTTCAGGGTCACCTGATCCAGCCCTAACTATAAGCTTTAGCAAAAAGGAAAGTTTTAAGCCTAATCTTAAAAGTAGAGAGGGTGTCTGTCTCCCTGATCTGAATTGGGAGCTGGTTCCACAGGAGAGGAGCCTGAAAGCTGAAGGCTCTGCCTCCCATTCTACTCTTACAAACCCTAGGAACTACAAGTAAGCCTGCAGTCTGAGAGCGAAGCGCTCTATTGGGGTGATATGGTACTACGAGGTCCCTAAGATAAGATGGGACCTGATTATTCAAAACCTTATAAGTAAGAAGAAGAATTTTAAATTCTATTCTAGAATTAACAGGAAGCCAATGAAGAGAGGCCAATATGGGTGAGATATGCTCTCTCCTTCTAGTCCCCGTTAGTACTCTAGCTGCAGCATTTTGAATTAACTGAAGGCTTTTTAGGGAACTTTTAGGACAACCTGATAATAATGAATTACAATAGTCCAGCCTAGAGGAAATAAATGCATGAATTAGTTTTTCAGCATCACTCTGAGACAAGACCTTTCTAATTTTAGAGATATTGCGTAAATGCAAAAAAGCAGTCCTACATATTTGTTTAATATGCGCTTTGAATGACATATCCTGATCAAAAATGACTCCAAGATTTCTCACAGTATTACTAGAGGTCAGGGTAATGCCATCCACAATAAGGATCTGGTTAGACACCATGTTTCTAAGATTTGTGGGGCCAAGTACAATAACTTCAGTTTTATCTGAGTTTAAAAGCAGGAAATTAGAGGTCATCCATGTCTTTATGTCTGTAAGACAATCCTGCAGTTTAGCTAATTGGTGTGTGTCCTCTGCCTTCATGGATAGATAAAGCTGGGTATCATCTGCGTAACAATGAAAATTTAAGCAATACCGTCTAATAATACTGCCTAAGGGAAGCATGTATAAAGTGAATAAAATTGGTCCTAGTACAGAACCTTGTGGAACTCCATAATTAACCTTAGTCTGTGAAGAAGATTCCCCATTTACATGAACAAATTGTAATCTATTAGACAAATATGATTCAAACCACCGCAGCGCAGTGCCTTTAATACCTATGGCATGCTCTAATCTCTGTAATAAAATTTTATGGTCATCAGTATCAAAAGCAGCACTGAGGTCTAACAGAACAAGCACAGAGAAGAAGATCATTTGTAACCTTCACTAATGCTGTTTCTGTACTATGATGAATTCTAAAACCTGACTGAAACTCTTCAAATAGACCATTCCTCTGCAGATGATCAGTTAGCTGTTTTACAACTACCCTTTCAAGAATTTTTGAGAGAAAAGGAAGGTTGGAGATTGGCCTATAATTAGCTAAGATAGCTGGGTCAAGTGATGGCTTTTTAAGTAATGGTTTAATTACTGCCACCTTAAAAGCCTGTGGTACATAGCCAACTAACAAAGATAGATTGATCATATTTAAGATCGAAGCATTAAATAATGGTAGGGCTTCCTTGAGCAGCCTGGTAGGAATGGGGTCTAATAGACATGTTGATGGTTTGGATGAAGTAACTAATGAAAATAACTCAGACAGAACAATCGGAGAGAAAGAGTCTAACCAAATACCGGCATCACTGAAAGCAGCCAAAGATAACGATACGTCTTTGGGATGGTTATGACTAATTTTTTCTCTAATAGTTAAAATTTTGTTAGCAAAGAAAGTCATGAAGTCATTACTAGTTAAAGTTAATGGAATACTCAGCTCAATAGAGCTCTGACTCTTTGTCAGCCTGGCTACAGTGCTGAAAAGAAACCTGGGGTTCTTATTTTCTTCAATTAGTGATGAGTAGAAAGATGTCCTAGCTTTACGGAGGGCTTTTTTATAGAGCAACAGACTCTTTTTCCAGTCTAAATGAAGATCTTCTAAATTAGTGAGACGCCATTTCCTCTCCAAATTACGGGTTATCTGCTTTAAGCTGCGAGTTTGTGAGTTATACCACGGAGTCAGGCACTTCTGATTTAAAGCTCTCTTTTTCAGAGGAGCTACAGCATCCAAAGTTGTCTTCAATGAGGATGTAAAACTACTGACGAGATACTCTATCTCACTGACAGAGTTTAGGTAGCTACTCTGCACTGTGTTGGTATATGGCATTAGAGAACATAAAGAATGAATCATATCCTTAAGCCTAGTTACAGCGCTTTCTGAAAGACTTCTAGTGTAATGAAACTTATTCCCCACTGCTGGGTAGTCCATCAGAGTAAATGTAAATGTTATTAAGAAATGATCAGACAGAAGGGAGTTTTCAGGGAATACTGTTAAGTCTTCTGTTTCCATACCATAAGTCAGAACAAGATCTAAGATATGATTAAAGTGGTGGGTGGACTCATTTACATTTTGAGCAAAGCCAATAGAGTCTAATAATAGATTAAATGCAGTGTTGAGGCTGTCATTCTCAGCATCTGTGTGGATGTTAAAATCGCCCAATATAATTATCTTATCTGAGCTAAGCACTAAGTCAGACAAAAGGTCTGAAAATTCACAGAGAAACTCACAGTAACGACCAGGTGGACGATAGATAATAACAAATAAAACTGGTTTTTGGGACTTCCAATTTGGATGGACAAGACTAAGAGTCAAGCTTTCAAATGAATTAAAGCTCTGTCTGGGTTTTTGATTAATTAATAAGCTGGAATGGAAGATTGCTGCTAATCCTCCGCCTCGACCCATGCTACGAGCATTCTGACAGTTAGTGTGACTCGGGGGTGTTGACTCATTTAAACTAACATATTCACCCTGCTGTAACCAGGTTTCTGTTAGGCAGAATAAATCAATATGTTGATCAATTATTATATCATTTACCAACAGGGACTTAGAAGAGAGAGACCTAATGTTTAATAGACCACATTTAACTGTTTTAGTCTGTGGTGCAGTTGAAGGTGCTATATTATTTTTTCTTTTTGAATTTTTATGCTTAAATAGATTTTTACTGGTTATTGGTGGTCTGGGAGCAGGCACCGTCTCTGGGCCATGATACAGACATAAATTACAGAACAGTTCACAAAACGAATATACAGGAAGTGCTGTTGGTGCACAGGACAGGAGGGTCTCCAGCACAAGTACCACACCCATCTCTGGATGGAGCTGCACCTTAAACAGAGAGACAAAAACAGAATCAGGCATCAGAAAGATAAGAAATACATTATAATTTGTCAGCATTAAACAAGAAAAACAGGAAATACTAAGGTGATCGCCGGCCACTGGCACTACGCTTTACTAAAAGACCCAGAATTTAGGTAAATTTGAGGCCGCGGCACGATCAGTTTACTAATAAAATTAATTAAGAGTAAAAAGCGTAAAACAAAACTATACCAGTATGCTAGCCATACAAAAGGGAAAATAAGTGCGTCTTAAATCTGGACTTGAAACTCTCTACAGAATCTACAGGGGCACGATAAGAGAAAGCTCTATGACCCGCAGACTTTTTATTCACCCTAGGGACACAAGGTCGTCCTGCACCCTGAGAACTCAAAGCCTGGGCCGGTATGTAAGGTTTAATTAGGTCAGCTAGATAGGGAGTCATGAACAATTTCATAAGTTAGTAGCAGAACCTTAAAAATCTGATCTCATTGGGACAGGAAGCCAGTGAAGGGATGCCAAAATGTGTGTAATGTGGTCAAACTTTCTGCTTCCTGTCAAAAGTCTGGTTGCAGCATTTTGAACCAATTGCAGATCCCTAATGCTGGACTGTGTTAAACCAGAAAATAGAACATTGCAGTAGTCCAATCTAGAAGAGACAAACGCATGGATCAGGGTCTCAGCATCAGCCACAGACAGGATGGGATGAATCTTCACTATATTTCACAAGTGGAAGAAAGCAGTCCTCATAACATCTCTAATGTGGAGGTCTAAGGACAACGTAGGATCAAAAATTCCCCCAAGGTTCCTCACTTTGTCAGTGTGATGTATGACACAGGAGCCTAGGCTAAGTGTTAACTGGTCAAATTGATGCCGATGTCTCATTGGACCAAGAACCATCATTTCAGTCTTATCAGAGTTTAAAAGTAGGAAGTTTCTAGACATCCAACTTCTCACTGGTGCAAGACAAGCCTCCAAAGATTTTATGGGAATGAGATTACCAGCAGTTATCGACATGTATAACTGAGTATCATCAGCATAGCAGTGAAAGGTAATCCCAAAGCGCCGCAGTATGTGCCCAATGGGTGCTATATAAAGCAACCCCAAATTTCATGTCACAGGGCCTCTACTGGTGGTTGGCTCTCACTGCGGTATTGTATCACTTCCTGTTCCGGAGCACAGCGGTGTTTTTCTGTATCTGTTAGCTGTTTAATCTGCGCAGTTAGATTGATCTAGTTAACTAGATAACGATTTGTTTCCCAGTATAATCTTCACGTGCCTTAACTAAAGCACTCCCTCTGCTGAATCACCTCTAAATTATTTACACATTATTCACTTTGCGTGTTTTTAGGAATCCGCTAGCTTAGCGCAGCTACTAGCTCTTAGCCGGTTTAGCATGGCGGCTTCTCCTGTCTCTCCCGCACTTTTCTGCTCTGGGTGTGAAATGTTTAGTTATTCCTCGGCCTCCTTTAGCAGTAATGGTACTTGTAATAAGTGTAGCTTATTCGTAGCATTGGAGGCCAGGCTGGGCGAATTGGAGACTCGGCTCCGCACCGTGGAAAATTCTACAGCTAGCCAGGCCCCTGTAGTCGGTGCGGACCAAGGTAGCTTATCCGCCGTTAGTTCCCCTCTGGCAGATCCCGAGCAGCCGGGAAAGCAGGCCGACTGGGTGACTGTGAGGAGGAAGCGTAGTTCTAAACAGAAGCCCCGTGTACACCGCCAACCCGTTCACATTTCTAACCGTTTTTCCCCACTCGGTGACACACCCACCGAGGATCAAACTCTGGTTATTGGCGACTCTGTTTTGAGAAATGTGAAGTTAGCGACACCAGCAACCATAGTCAATTGTCTTCCCGGGGCCAGAGCAGGCGACATTGAAGGAAATTTGAAACTGCTGGCTAAGGCTAAGCGTAAATTTGGTAAGATTGTAATTCACGTCGGCAGTAATGACACCCGGTTACGCCAATCGGAGGTCACTAAAATTAACATTAAATCGGTGTGTAACTTTGCAAAAACAATGTCGGACTCTGTAGTGGTCTTGTTAGGAGAGACGGCATCCATCCCACTTTGGATGGAGCAGCTCTCATTTCTAGAAATCTGGCCAATTTTCTTAAATCCTCCAAACCGTGACTATCCAGGGTTGGGACCAGGAACCAGAGTTGTAGTCTTACACACCGCTCTGCAGCTTCTCTCCCCCTGCCATCCCCTCATTACCCCATCCCCGTAGAGACGGTGCCTGCTCCCAGACCACCAATAACCAGTAAAAATCTATTTAAGCATAAAAATTCAAAAAGAAAAAATAATATAGCACCTTCAACTGCACCACAGACTAAAACAGTTAAATGTGGTCTATTAAACATTAGGTCTCTCTCTTCTAAGTCCCTCTTGGTAAATGATATAATAATTGATCAACATATTGATTTATTCTGCCTTACAGAAACCTGGTTACAGCAGGATGAATATGTTAACTAGTAATGACTTCATGACTTTCTTTGCTAATAAAATTTTAACTATTAGAGAAAAAATTGCTCATAACCATCCCAAAGACGTATCGTTATCTTTGGCTGCTTTCAGTGATGCCGGTATTTGGTTAGACTCTTTCTCTCAGATTGTTCTGTCTGAGTTATTTTCATTAGTTACTTCATCCAAACCATCAACATGTCTATTAGACCCCATTCCTACCAGGCTGCTCAAGGAAGCCCTACCATTATTTAATGCTTCGATCTTAAATATGATCAGTCTATCTTTGTTAGTTGACTATGTACCACAGGCTTTTAAGGTGGCAGTAATTAAACCATTACTTAAAAAGCCATCACTTGACCCAGCTATCTTAGCTAATTATAGGCCAATCTCCAACCTTCCTTTTCTCTCAAAAATTCTTGAAAGGGTAGTTGTAAAACAGCTAACTGATCATCTGCAGAGGAATGGTCTATTTGAAGAGTTTCAGTCAGGTTTTAGAATTCATCATAGTACAGAAACAGCATTAGTGAAGGTTACAAATGATCTTCTTATGGCCTCGGACAGTGGACTCATCTCTGTGCTTGTTCTGTTAGACCTCAGTGCTGCTTTTGATACTGTTGACCATAAAATTTTATTACAGAGATTAGAGCATGTCATAGGTATTAAAGGCACTGCGCTGCGGTGGTTTCAATCATATTTATCTAATAGATTACAATTTGTTCATGTAAATGGTGTTATGTGTTATGTTGATTGATTGATTGATTGAAGTATGACGTCAACCATGCGATGGCACTTCCAATAATCCCAAAGTGATTTTCCAGCCTATCAAGTAGAATATGATGATCCACGGTATCAAACGCAGCACTGAGATCTAACAGCACAAGAACCATAGTGGTGTCTGAATCCATTGCAAGCAGATCATTCACCACTTTAGTGAGAGCCGTCTCTGTGGAATGATATTTTCTAAAAGCAGACTGCAGTGGCTCAAAGAGATTATTCTCAGTAATATAGTCCACGAGCTGCTGTGACACCATTTTTTCCAGAATTTTAGAGCAAAATGATAGATTTGATATCGGTCAATAGTTTTTCAATACACTAGGGTCAAGATTAGGTTTCTTAAGAAATTGTTTAATCATTGCAGATTTGAAACATTTAGGAACAGTTTCAGAAGATGAATAATTTCCAGCACAGTCGGCCCAAGAGTGGACCACAGGTCCTTAAACAGTTTTATTGGTATAGGATCAAATAAACAGGTTGTGCTTTTTGTTAACGTTACGAGTTTCGTCAGCATGCCTAGTGAGATACTATCAAATTCTGCAAATCTGGGTAATACCTCAGTAATGGCCCCCACCTCAATAGCAGGGTTTAGTGGCTGGGTTAAGGCATGCTGGGATATGTTTAACCTAATGTTTTCTATTTTCTTCTCAAACTAATCCAGGAAATCTTGTGCTGTAAAAGGAGAGCCAACTGCAGGTGGTTGTCCATGAAGAAGTCAAACAAGAACTTTGAGTTATGCTTGTTTTGTTGATCAAATTAGAGTAATAGGTCCGCTTTGTAGCCAATAATGCATGCTTATAGACTAAGATAGCATCACGCCACGCAAGGTGGAATACTTCTAATTTTGAACTATGCCATTTCCGTTCTAGATCTCTAGTCATATGCTTGAGGTCACGCAGGTAATTATTGAACCAAGGTGATGTGTTTTGTGGGGTGAGGTTCTAACAAAGGTGGCACACGTCAAGTGCAGTTTTGAGCACTGAGTTTAAACTATCCACAAAACTGTCTACTGATTGGGTATTTGCCAAATGTGAAGCTAAGACATCAGGCAGTCTCGCTTCGAGTTCAATCTTCGTTGAGGAGTTGATGCATCGCCGTAGTGATAAATAAGGTTGCTGTTCCACTAAACATGGCAGCAAAACTGTAAACTTTCAGTGACTGATCAGAGACCACTGATGTAAGAGGCATGATGTCAATATTTGTAACAGCAATACCATGTGCATGAACCAAATCCAGGGTATTTCCACTAATGTGCGTCGAGTCCTGAATGCATTGCCGAAATCCTAATGCAGCCACAATTTCCATAAATGATTTGCAGAGTGGATCAGAAGGCTTTTTTATATGAACGTCAAAGTCAGCAATGATCAGAATGTTACTAGTTGGCAAAATAGAGATGAACGCACCAAATTAATCTAAGAATTCAGAATATTGGCCAGGAGGCCTATATACAGTGACCAAGTAATACGGATGATTTTTTTTTTCTTCTGACCTTGGCAATGTGTAATATCCTGAGCAGAGCGGAGAATCTGATCCTCAAATGAGTTATATTTGTGACCCCCAACTGCTAATAAGCTGAACCTAGATTTATAAATAAGAGCAACACTCTATCTTTGATATTACTGGAACAGCCATTAAGCGGAGATGTTTGTACCAGATTGTAGCTGCAACAGCTAATTTCCATCTGTAGTCCTTGAGGGTCAGGGGGATACACATAGGGCTATTAAATACATCACAAACAAACCTACAAAATATATAATACTAAATTCATAAAATATCTTCTTCTTTGTCTTCCGGCTGTTCCCGTTAGGGGTCGCCACAGCAGATCAATCGTTTCCATCTCACCCTGTCCTCTGTATCTTCCTCTGTCACACCAACCACCTGCATGTCCTCTCTCAGCACATCCATGAACCTCCTCTTTGGTCTCCCTCTTCTCCTCCTGCCTGGTGGCTCCATCCTCAGCATCCTTCTCCCTATATACCCTGGGTCCCTCCTCTGCACATGTCCAAACCATCTCAATCTCGCCTCTCTGACTTTGTCTCCAAACCGTCCCACCTGAGCTGTCCCTCTGATATGTTCATTCTTAATCTTGTCCATTCTTGTCGCTCCCAAAGAGAATCTTCAGCTCTGCCACCTCCAGCTCTGCCTCCTGTCTTTTTGTTAGTGCCACTGTCTCTAAACCATACAACATAGCTGGTCTCACTACTGTTTTGTAAACTTTCCCCTTCACTCTTGCTGATATTCTTCGGTCACAAATCACTCCTGCCACCTTTCTCCACCCACTCCACCCTGCCTGCACTCTCTTCTTCACCTCTCTACCACACTCTCCATTACTTTGAACAGTTGACCCCAAATATTTAAACTCATCTACTTTCACCACTTCTACTCCTTGTAACTGCACGATTCCTCTGGGCTCCCTCTCATTCACACACATGTACTCAGTCTTGCTTCGACTGACTTTCATTCCCCTTCTCTCCAAAGCATATCTCCACTTCTCCAGACTAGACTCAACTTGCTCTCTACTCTCACTACAGATCACAATGTCATCTGCAAACATCATAGTCCATGGGGACTCCTGTCTGATCTCATTTGTCAACCTGTCCATCACCACTGCAAACAAGAAAGGACTCAGAGCTGATCCTTGGTGTAATCCCACCTCCACCTTGAATGAGTCTGTCATTCCGACTGCGCATCTCACCGCTGTCACACTATTCTTGTACATGTCCTGCACTACCCTAACATACTTCTCTGCCACTCCAGACTTCCTCATACAATGCCACAACTCTTCTCTTGGCACCCTATCATAAGCTTTTTCTAAGTCCACAAACACACAATGTAACTCTTTCTGTCCTTCTCTGTACTTTTCCAACAGTATTCTCAGAGCAAACATTGCATCTGTAGTGCTCTTTCTCGGCATGAAACCATATTGCTGCTCACAGATCTTCACCTGTTTTCTAAGCCTAGCTTCTACTACTCTTTCCCATAACTTCATGCTGTGGCTGATCAGCTTTATGCCTCTGTAGTTACTGCAGCTCTGCACATCACCTTTGTTCTTGAAAATAGGAACCAGCACACTTCGTCTCCACTCCTCAGGCATCCTCTCACTTTCCAAGATTTTACTAAACAATCTGGTTAGAAACTCTACTGCCATCTCTCCTAGACATTTCCATGCCTCCATTGGAATGTCATCTGGACCAACTGCCTTTCCACTCTCATCCTCTCTTCATAGCAGCCCTCACTTCTTCCTTGCTAATCTCTTTTACTTGTTGTATGGCTGGGGGGCCTGGCTGCCTTTTTGTTTCTGTCTTTTGTTTTTCCTTCCAGGTGGCTTGCATTTGGGACTGAGTGGCTGTGTTGCTGAGGTTATCAGGACCTCACCCTGATCACCTGCGGCTCGTCAGGACTCACAGCTGAGGTGCATCTATATGGATTGGAACATGGTGGCATTTAAGACTGGAGTATACAGTGTGTATTTGCCAGAGACTCGACCTTGTGACCAGACGGGTGAGATCGTCGTCTCGGGAGCCATCTCATCATCAGTGGATGCAGAGAACGTCCAGGGTTTGATGCACGGTCTGTGAAAGAGGAGGGGGTGAGGTCTCACGCTCGTCAGCACACTTCCTGAGGTACGTTAGATTTTGTGACTAACATTTATACAGTCAGTAAATGTGGTGTCCCTCACACCTTTTTATATTGAGCTGTATGTTAGTCATGTATCGGCTTCCACTGCAGTGGAGTTTTGTGAACTGGATGTTCCATGCCTGCAGGTTGGGAAGCTGATTAGTAATCAAGCCAGGAAGTGTTTGCTGTTTGTACACCTTTAAGTGTTCTCTCTGTGTGTAGAGTGTGGACTCACATAATGGTTCCTTCTTTCACAGACTCGGTTTGTTGCGGCCACCTGGGGGGTGTCGGCGGGGTCCTTGGGTCCGAACAGCTTCTGGCTCCGGACCGTTAGCGCTGCTGGGAGCGCACCACGCCAGACCGCACTTTCTGTTATTTTTGTATCACTGTTGTGTATTAAATTCAGTTAGCCTTTGTACCGTGCTCTGCTTATTTCATACTGGGTCCTTCAAATGCTGGTCGGTTCTCGGAGCTGCGTCCGACACATAACATTACTTCCTGATTTACTCTCACCACATCATCCAGCCTTTTCTCTCGCTCATTCTCTTTATTCATCAACTCTTCAAAATATTCCCTCCACCTTCTCAGCACACACTCCTCACTTGTCAGCACATTACCATGTGCAACTTTTACCACCCTAACCTGCTGCACATCCTTTCCAGCTCTGTCCCTTTGTCTGGCAAATCGGTACAAGTCCTTTTCTCCTTCCTTACTATTCAACTTCTTGTACAGCTCGCAATATGCCTTTTCCTTTGCTTTTGCCACTTCTCTTCTCGCCTTACGCCGCATCTCCTTGTACTCCTGTCTACTTTCTTCATCTCTCCGACTATCCCAAAACGTTTTCGCCAACCTCTTTCTCCTTATGCTTTCCTGGACCTCTTCATTCCACCACCAAGTCTCCTTGTCTTCCTTCCACTGTCCAGATGTCATACCCAGTACTGCCCTAGCTGTCTCCCTCACCACATCTGCAGTACTTTTCCAGTTGTCCAAAATTGCTTCCCCTCCAACTAGTGCTTCTCTCACCTGCTCGCTTAAATTCATAAAATATATAATATTAAATTCATTCTTACGTCATTCATTTCTAAAATACTGTGCCATATCAAAACGTTTAAAACAACCATTCATAATTCATCCCTGTCACTTATAACATGCAGCATCAAAACATCAAAATTGTCAAGACATTCATAAATTCATCTAAACCTCTCAATTACTGTACAATATCAAAACACTTGTAAAAAATATTCACCCTTCATACAGTTCATCTCTCAATTTCTATATAGAATCAGAATACTTATTACACATGTTCAGTGTTACCTTTAGCAGTGCTATATATTTAGTGCCTACATCTTTGGTTTTGAAGAAGCCATGATTTTACCTTTACAGAAAATGTCTTAAAGTCTGGTTGTGTTTTTATTTCTTCTGATAATATATTCCACTTCTTTGTGGCTCTGTAAGAAAATGTTGATTGTGCAAATGCAGTCTTACATTTGGGAATGGTACACTGCCTCCGAGTGGTTGCTCTTGTTACCCTTGTTGTTGTATCAGAGGACAGGTGAATGAAGTTCTTGAGAGGTGGCGGAGCTTGATTATGAACTATTTTGTATACCATTTGAACCTCATGGAAAAAGAGCAAATTTTCAAAGCTGAGCATAGCATATTTGCTCAAAATATGACAATGATGATATTGAATACTTTTTTGATCAAGGATTTTAAGAGCCCTTTTATACAGGGACTCCAAAGGTCTTAACGTTGTTAGATTTGCTTGAGCCCAACTTGTTATACAGTAAGTAAAATGAGGTGTTATCATTGCATTTAGAAAGCATTTTGCTGCCGCTGTTGTTAATGTATTTCTTATGCTTTTAAAAGTAACTAAATTAAATTTCAAAGTATTTGAGATCTTTTTTATATGCTTCTTAAAACTGAGAGTTGAATCTAATGTAAGCCCTAAATATTTGAACTCAGTTACATAATTTATAATTTGATCATTGATAATATTTGGATATACTGTTGTTTTATTCTTAATAGTGAAATGCATGGCTGCTGTTTTTTCCAAGTTTAATGTTAGACACGATTCCTGAAGCCAGGTAGAAACTCTTCCCATGGCTATAGTTTGCTCACAATCTCAGTCATATTTGTTCCATGTGTGTATATTATTGTATCATCTGCGTACATTTGTATGCTCACATTGTCACATACTGAAGGTAAATCATCTATATATAAAGAAAATAATGCCAGGCCCAAAATTGACACTTGTGGTAAACCTATATTGCACAGTTTTATCTCAGATACTACATTATTAATTCTGACACATTGATTTCGCCCTGATAAATAAGATTTTAACCAACTTATTGTGTTTTCTGATAGTTTGAATCTTTGTCATTTTGAATAGAGAAGTTCATGATTTACGGTATCGAACGCTCTGCGTAAGTCTAAGAAAATTGCTCCAACAACTCCTCCTCTGTCTAAATTTGATTTTATGTTTTCCAAGAAATAGCTACAGGCTGTATCTGTAGAATGGTACTTTCTAAAACCAAACTGCATAGGATGTAACAACGCATTTGATTCTAGATGGTCAATTATTTGCCTGGACACTACCTTTTCTATGATTTTGGAAAATATTGGAAGAATGCTAATCGGTCTATAATTTTCCATTTCTTGTTTATTACCATATTTGTGTATAGGGATTATTGCTGCAATTTTCATTTTATCTGGAAAAGAATTTTGTTCAATTGAAAGATTCGTTAACCTTGTTAGTGGTTTGATTAAGTATTCATCATTTTTTTTAATGAGCGCAGAGTCTATTCTATAGATGTCTTTGCTTTTTGAATTTGTCAGAGAAACCAAATTTTTTTTTACCTGAAATTCATTAGTTAAGCATAGGTTCAATTTTGGGTTATCTGTTATTAGTCTTTTTTTGGGATACACTGGAGTGAATTTTTGGCTAAGTTCATATATAGAATTGATAAAATATGTGTTAAAATTATTTGCAATACTTACGCTATCATTAAAAATTTCATTACAACATTTAATTTGTGTAATTTCACATTTTTGGTGATCTTTGCCCATCAATTTATTGAGTGTTTCCCATAAGGCTTTATTATTGCCTTTTGCTTCTTTTATTTTATTTAGAAAAAAATTCGCTTTAGCTTTCCTGAGTTCTGATGTTACTTTGTTCCTCATCCCTTTAAATACTATGTGATCTGTATTCCGGCCTGATTTTAAACTGTCTGTCTTCCCGGTATGTCAAGCTCCTTGGGGCAACTGTTTGTTGTGATTTGGCGCTATATAAATCAAATCAAATCAATTTTATTTATATAGCGCCAAATTACAACAACAGTTGCCCCAAGGCGCTTTATATTGTAAGGCAAAAGCCATACAATAATCACAGAAAAACCCCAGCGGTCAAAACGACCCCCTGTGAGCAAGCACTTGGTGACAGTGGGAAGGAAAAACTCCCTTTTAACAGGAAGAAACCTCCAGCAGAACCAGGCTCAGGGAGGGGCAGTCTTCTGCTGGGACTGGTTGGGGCTGAGGGAGAGAATCAGGAAAAAGACATGCTGTGGAGGGGAGCAGAGATCAATCACTAATGATTAAATGCAGAGTGGTGCATACAGAGCAAAAAGACAAAGAAACACTCAGTGCATCATGGGAACCCCCCAGCAGTCTAAGTCTATAGCAGCATAACTAAGGGATGGTTCAGGGTCACCTGATCCAGCCCTAACTATAAGCTTTAGCAAAAAGGAAAGTTTTAAGCCTAATCTTAAAAGTAGAGAGGGTGTCTGTCTCCCTGATCTGAATTGGGAGCTGGTTCCACAGGAGAGGAGCCTGAAAGCTGAAGGCTCTGCCTCCCATTCTACTCTTAAAAACCCTAGGAACTACAAGTAAGCCTGCAGTCTGAGAGCGAAGCGCTCTATTGGGGTGATATGGTAATATGAGGTCCCTAAGATAAGATGGGACCTGATTATTCAAAACCTTATAAGTAAGAAGAAGAATTTTAAATTCTATTCTAGAATTAACAGGAAGCCAATGAAGAGAGGCCAATATGGGTGAGATATGCTCTCTCCTTCTAGTCCCCGTCAGTACTCTAGCTGCAGCATTTTGAATTAACTGAAGGCTTTTCAGGGAACTTTTAGGACAACCTGATAATAATGAATTACAATAGTCCAGCCTAGAGGAAATAAATGCATGAATTAGTTTTTCAGCATCACTCTGAGACAAGACCTTTCTAATTTTAGAGATATTGCGCAAATGCAAAAAAGCAGTCCTACATATTTGTTTAATATGCGCATTGAAGGACATATCCTGATCAAAAATGACTCCAAGATTTCTCACAGTATTACTAGAGGTCAGGGTAATGCCATCCAGAGTAAGGATCTGGTTAGACACCATGTTTCTAAGATTTGTGGCGCCAAGTACAATAACTTCAGTTTTATCTGAGTTTAAAAGCAAGAAATTAGAGGTCATTTGTTGGGAAAGTGTAGGGACACGGACCCACAACAGGGGGCGCAAAGGAACCGGACAATGGATGAGCCAATAAATAACAATTTACTGTTGTAAATGTGCACAACGGAATACAGACAGAACCAGAATTTGGATTACAGACAATTACATGAAGATGACGTGTGGGCAGGCTTGAGGATACGAGAGCACCGTCCAGAGAAGAGCCGGACCCCACACAATTTCCACTGCCACCAGATCTGGAAACACACTGGAGACGCCAAGTCCTGAGTCCCCAGGTGGCCACTGTCTTCAGCTGCCGGATCTGGTACTGCTGGCAGGATACAGAGAAAAGGCAAAAAGGAAAGTTTTAAGCCTAATCTTAAAAGTAGAGAGGGTGTCTGTCTCCCTGATCTGAATTGAGAGCTGGTTCCACAGGAGAGGAGCCTGAAAGCTGAAGGCTCTGCCTCCCATTCTACTCTTAAAAACCCTAGGAACTACAAGTAAGCCTGCAGTCTGAGAGCGAAGCGCTCTATTGGAGTGATATGGTACTATGAGGTCCCTAAGATAAGATGGGCCCTGATTATTCAAAACCTTATAAGTAAGAAGAAGAATTTTAAATTCTATTCTAGAATTAATGTTGTGTGGGCCGCTGAAGAGGAGGTACTGCTGGCCCACCACCAGAGGGCGCCCTGCCTGAAGTGCGGGCTTCAGGCATGAGAGGGCGCCGGAGCAACCGGGAGTGACAGCTGTCACTCATCAACAGCACCAGC
This sequence comes from Thalassophryne amazonica, assembly GCF_902500255.1. Classification (NCBI taxonomy): domain Eukaryota; kingdom Metazoa; phylum Chordata; class Actinopteri; order Batrachoidiformes; family Batrachoididae; genus Thalassophryne; species Thalassophryne amazonica. Next base: position 9,907,333 of record NC_047111.1, on the reverse strand, counting down.
TGTCACTCATCTTCACCTCAAACCACTTCACCATAAAAGCCGGGCAGCATCTTCACCTCGCTGAAGAGAAATCGTCTACCTGTCAGGTAAACCGCTCAGCCTGAGTAAACACAACAGTAGTAACGTCTTTGCTTCTGTGTGTAACATTACTTTTGCAGACGAACCTGTTTGTACGTAAGGAGTAGTCGTGTGTTGGGCAGTTGGCGTACTCCGCTCCTCAGTTGGGGACTACTAAGTATACCAACAAGATCTGCACTTAATTCTGGAATATTGTGATTAAGAGGTGGAGGTGTTTCCCACCCTCTTCTGACTGTTTGCTGGGTGTTCACGCACCCACCATCACCTGTCTGTTCTTCCTGCCAGCAGTACCAGATCTGACAGCCGGAGGCAGTGGCCACCTGGGGACTCAGCGCTTGGTGGCTCCGGGGTGCTCCAGATCCGCTGGCAGTGGAAAGCGTGTGGGATCCAGCCCTTCTCTGGACAGGCGTCTTCAATCCTCGAGCCTGCCCACACGTCACCTTGAATTATTGACTGCTGTTCTAAATTGTGTTGTCTGTTGTTCTGTTGTACACATCCACAACATTAAATTGTTGTATCTTGGCTTATTCCATTGTCCGTTCATTTACGCCCCCTGTTGTGGGTCCGTGTCCCTACACTTTCACAACAGGATTTCTTGGCCAGCGTCATGGATCCCGAGGGGCGTCAACCATCGAGTGAACCACCAATGGAAACGCAGGGTGCACAGGCATCAGCAGGAGGCATGTTAGGTGAGCTGCAGCAAATCTTAACCACCTTCACTGCTCGGTTGGACTTGGTGACCGAGCAGAATGTTATACTTAATCGGAGGATGGAGGCTCTCACCGCCCAGGTGGAAGCGCGCACACAGGGCGCTGCTGCAGCACCTCCTCCTGCTGACCGAGCACTGAATACAGACATTCCAGTGGTGATTCAACGAACCCCCCCCCCCTTCCCCTGAAGCATACATATGCCCTCCGGAACCGTACGGAGGTTGTGTCGAGACGTGCGCAGACTTCTTGATGCAGTGTTCACTCGTCTTTGCACAGCGTCCCGTCATGTACGCGTCCGATGCCAGCCGGGTGGCTTATGTTATTAATTTGCTTCGAGGAAAGGCACGCGCCTGGGCTACGGCGCTCTGGGAGCAAAATTCACGGCTCCTAACCACATATAATTCAAAATGCTGCAGCTAGAGTACTGACGGGGACTAGAAGGAGAGAGCATATCTCACCCATATTGGCCTCTCTTCATTGGCTTCCTGTTAATTCTAGAATAGAATTTAAAATTCGTCTTCTTACTTATAAGGTTTTGAATAATCAGGTCCCAAAAATTCTTGAAAGGGTAGTTGTAAAACAGCTAACTGATCATCTGCAGAGGAATGGTCTATTTGAAGAGTTTCAGTCAGGTTTTAGAATTCATCATAGTACAGAAACAGCATTAGTGAAGGTTACAAATGATCTTCTTATGGCCTCGGACAGTGGACTCATCTCTGTGCTTGTTCTGTTAGACCTCAGTGCTGCTTCTGATACTGTTGACCATAAAATTTTATTACAGAGATTAGAGCATGCCATAGGTATTAAAGGCACTGCGCTGCGGTGGTTTGAATCATATTTGTCTAATAGATTACAATTTGTTCATGTAAATGGGGAATCTTCTTCACAGACTAAAGTTAATTATGGAGTTCCACAAGGTTCTGTGGTAGGACCAATTTTATTCACTTTATACATGCTTCCCTTAGGCAGTATTATTAGACGGTATTGCTTAAATTTTCATTGTTACGCAGATGATACCCAGCTTTATCTATCCATGAAGCCAGAGGACACACACCAATTAGCTAAACTGCAGGATTGTCTTACAGACATAAAGACATGGATGACCTCTATTTTCCTGCTTTTAAACTCAGATAAAACTGAAGTTATTGTACTTGGCCCCACAAATCTTAGAAACATGGTGTCTAACCAGATCCTTACTCTGGATGGCATTACCCTGACCTCTAGTAATACTGTGAGAAATCTTGGAGTCATTTTTGATCAGGATATGTCATTCAAAGCGCATATTAAACAAATATGTAGGACTGCTTTTTTGCATTTACGCAATATCTCTAAAATCAGAAAGGTCTTGTCTCAGAGTGATGCTGAAAAACTAATTCATGCATTTATTTCCTCTAGGCTGGACTATTGTAATTCATTATTATCAGGTTGTCCTAAAAGTTCCCTAAAAAGCCTTCAGTTAATTCAAAATGCTGCAGCTAGAGTACTGACGGGGACTAGAAGGAGAGAGCATATCTCACCCATATTGGCCTCTCTTCATTGGCTTCCTGTTAATTGTAGAATAGAATTTAAAATTCTTCTTCTTACTTATAAGGTTTTGAATAATCAGGTCCCATCTTATCTTAGGGACCTCGTAGTACCATATCACCCCAATAGAGCGCTTTGCTCTCAGACTGCAGGCTTACTTGTAGTTCCTAGGGTTTGTAAGAGTAGAATGGGAGGCAGAGCCTTCAGCTTTCAGGCTCCTCTCCTGTGGAACCAGCTCCCAATTCAGATCAGGGAGACAGACACCCTCTCTTCTTTTAAGATTAGGCTTAAAACTTTCCTTTTTGCTAAAGCTTATAGTTAGGGCTGGATCAGGTGACCCTGAACCATCCCTTAGTTATGCTGCTATAGATGTAGACTGCCTGGGGGGTTCCCATGATGCACTGTTTCTTTCTCTTTTTGCTCTGTATGCACCACTCTGCATTTAATCATTAGTGATCGATCTCTGCTCCCCTCCACAGCATGTCTTTTTCCTGGTTCTCTCCCTCAGCCCCAACCAGTCCCAGCAGAAGACTGCCCCTCCCTGAGCCTGGTTCTGCTGGAGGTTTCTTCCTGTTAAAAGGGAGTTTTTCCTTCCCACTGTAGCCAAGTGCTTGCTCACAGGGGGTCGTTTTGACCGTTGGGGTTTTACATAATTATTGTATGGCCTTGCCTTACAATATAAAGCGCCTTGGGGCAACTGTTTGTTGTGATTTGGCGATATATAAAAAAATTGATTGAAATTGATTGATATACTGGGTTTGTGAGGGAGTTCAAATAGGTGTTTGATCATCCCAATAGAGGCGAGACCACTTCGACCGTGCTGCTGTCAATGAGACAGGGACGTCGGAGTGCAGCCGAGTATGCAGTCGACTTCCGCATCGCGGCTGCGAGGTCTGGCTGGAATAACGTTGCACTCCGCGCCGCCTTCGTAAACGGACTGTCTCCTGAAGGAGCACCTGCTGGATTTTGACGGGCTTATCGACCTGGTCATACGGTTAGACAACCGGTTAGAAGAACGGGGCGTGAAGCTCAGTGTGAAGCAGTGAAGCTGAAGCTGCCAGCTTCACTGCGGATTCACCCAGTCTTCCATGTCTCCCGCATCAAGCCGTACCACACCTCTTCCCTCTGCACTCCCGGACCAGCGCCGCCTCCTGTCTGGATCATCGATGGGGATCCTGCTTGGACTGTGCGCAGGCTCCTGGACGTCCGTCGACGGGGCCGGGGTTTCCTGTATCTGGTGGACTGGGAGGGTTATGGACCCAAAGAGCGCTCCTGGGTGAAGAGGAGCTTCATCCTGGACCCGCCCGTCCTGGCCGACTTCTACACCCGTCACCCGGACAAGCCTGGTCGGGCGCCAGGAGGCGCCTGTTGAGGGGGGAGTCCTGTTGTTTGGGCCGCTGAAGAAGAGGTACTGCTGGCCCACCACCAGAGGGCGCCCTGCCTGAAGTGCGGGCTTCAGGCACGAGAGGGCACCGGAGCAACCAGGAGTGACAGCTGTCACTCATCAACAGCACCAGCTGTCACTCATCTTCACCTCAAACCACTTCACCATAAAAGCCGGGCAGCATCTTCACCTCGCTGAAGAGAAATCGTCTACCTGTCAGGTAAACCGCTCAGCCTGAGTAAACACAACAGTAGTAATGTCTTTGCTTCTGTGTGTAACATTACTTTTGTAGACGAACCTGTTTGTATGTAAGGAGTAGTCGTGTGTTGGGGAGTTGGCATACTCCGCTCCTCGGTTGGGAACTACTAAGTATACCAACAGGATCTGCACTTAATTCTGGAATATTGTGTTTAAGAGGTGGAGGTGTTTCCCACCCTCTTCTGACTGTTTGCTGGGTGTTCACGCACCCACCATCACCTGTCTGTTCTTCCTGCCAGCAGTACCAGATCTGACAGCCGGAGGCAGTGGCCACCTGGGGACTCAGCGCTTGGTGGCTCCGGGGTGCTCCAGATCTGCTGGCAGTGGAAAGCGTGTGGGATCCGGCTCTTCTCTGGACAGGCGTCTTCTATCCTCGAGCCTGCCCACACATCACCTTGAATTATTGACTGCTGTTCTAAATTGTGTTGTCTGTTGTTCTGTTGTGCACATTCACAACATTAAATTGTTGTATTTTGGCTTATTCCATTGTCCATTCATTTACGCCCCCTGTTGTGGGTCTGTGTCCCTACACTTTCACAACAATTAACAGGAAGCCAATGAAGAGAGGCCAATATGGGTGAAATATGCTCTCTCCTTCTAGTCCCCGTCAGTACTCTAGCTGCAGCATTTTGAATTAACTGAAGGCTTTTCAGGGAACTTTTAGGACAACCTGATAATTATGAATTACAGTAGTCCAGCCTAGAGGAAATAAATGCATGAATTAGTTTTTCAGCATCACTCTGAGACAAGACCTTTCTAATTTTAGAGATATTGCGCAAATGCAAAAAAGCAGTCCTACATATTTGCTTAATATGTGCATTGAAGGACATATCCTGATCAAAAATGACTCCAAGATTTCTCACAGAATTACTAGAGGTCAGGGTAATGCCATCTAGAGTAAGGATCTGGTTAGACACCATGTTTCTAAGATTTGTGGGGCCAAGTACAATAACTTCAGTTTTATCTGAATTTAAAAGCAGGAAATTAGAGGTCATCCATGTCTGTATGTCTGAAAGACATTCCTGCTGTTTAACTAATTGGTGTGTGTCCTCTGGCTTCATGGATAGATAAAGCTGGGTATCATCTGCGTAACAATGAAAATTTAAGCAATGCTTTCTAATAATACTGCCTAAGGGAAGCATGTATAAAGTGAATAAAATTGGTCCTAGCACAGAACCTTGTGGAACTCCATAATTAACCTTAGTCTGTGAAGAAGACTCCCCATTTACATGAACAAATTGTAATCTATTAGATAAATATGATTCAAACCACCGCAGCGCAGTGCCTTTAATACCTATGGCATGCTCTAATCTCTGTAATAAAATTTTATGGTCAACAGTATCAAAAGCAGCACTGAGGTCTAACAGGACAAGCACAGAGATGAGTCCACTAAAATATAAATAAAATTGATTTGATTTGATTTGATATGTCGGGAGCTCTGGCCCCAGGAATACATTTTACATCAGTCGGTGTCTGTAACCTGACTTTGCAGGTGATAGAATCCCCTATCACTAAAGTCCAGTGTATCAGCCTGGAGACAAGAGTGGAAGTCGCAGTGGCGAGTGTCATCGGGGTACCACAAACAGGCACCAAGCCCTACAGGGCTTACGCCGCCGAGCCACAGTCTGAAAGCCGTCCTCCACAGCCAGTGTTTCTGTTCTGATGTGAATGGGCACGCTAATTGACCCAACACTAACCTCATCTGGAGTGCCTGTAACATCTAAGTCCACTGAGCTAAGAAGCTGCTCTAACTTACCGACACGGCTCTCTAAGAGAGCCACCCTATCTTCCAACATCACGCAGGATTTACAGAGGGTGTAAAGTAGGTAAAGTAGTGTACTTTGTGCACTAAGAAATTCAAGAGTATAGCCAAGCAAGCACGAGCTAATGATGGATAAGCTAACCACTCCTAAGGCTCACACAGGATTCACACAGAAGTAAATAAACAAATAAAAATTCACAGCAGTTACACTGAAAATGTAACAGAAGTATTAAACAGGCAAATGGATGAAGGGCTTCATGTGTCCGTACGATCAGAAACAGTGGACTCACATGACAGATGGGAGACAGAAGTGGGTGTGGTTTGACTCAGAGATGCTTTGTGCTGATTTTATTGAAGGTTTTTTTGATGTTCTTGTTTCAGGTAAACCGTCTGTGGATCTGACTCGGGCGAATCACACCCTGACGTGCACCAGCTCAGGGTACCCACTTCCCACAATCCTCTGGTACATCTGCCCTGGAGTCAGAGAAACGTAAGTTTGAGCCAAATCCAGAGTCATGCCTGATTCCTGGACAGTCTGAAACTGTTCCAGATGTTGTCCGAGCCTGAGGCAAACTGAAACAAATGACATGGGGCTCCATCAAAATGAGCTGCAAATCCACCGAGCCCAAGTTCGAGAACACTTTGCTCCTGAAGCAGTGGCCAGTCGCTGAGGAGTAAAGGATGGGGTTTACAGTGTTCATTATTTAGTAGGAGGAAGACGTATTTTCGTTTAACCTCGACTGTGCCAGGATCACAGAACCTAGAAGCTGACTTTTGAGTGGAATAGTGGCTCATTCTGGGTTAGTTCCATCCTGTCACAGCGGACACCAAAATCCCTGAGGTGAAGCACTGAAGCAGTGAGGTGAAGTTTTTTTTTTTTTTTTTGAGTGTTTACTCATATAAATTTGTTTTCAGTTCACTACTGTTGTAAGGGGAGGTGATGGTCAAGTGGATAAGCGTCGGGCTTGAGACCAGAGGATCCTTGGTTCAAATCCTGGCCTGACCGGAAAATCACTAAGTGCCTTTGGGCAAGGTCTTCAATCCCCTAGTTGCTCCCGGTGTGTAGTGAGTACCTTGTATGGCAGCACCCTGACATAGAGGTGAATGTGAGGCATCATTGTAAAGCACGTTGAGCATCTAATGCAGATGGAAAAGTGCTATATAAATGCAGCCCATTTACCATTTGTGTTTTTTACTCATTTAATGTCATTTAATGTCGTCTGTCTTTACGTGAGAAATTTTGCACAGCAGTCATAGGGTTAGGTATTCTGCATGTGTTTGGAAATGGGAGGAAGCCGGAGTACCCAGAGGAACCCATGGGAACACACAGAGGACATGCAAACTCCACACAGGAAGGACCAGGTGGGCAGTAATCTCACAACCTTCTTGCTGTGAGGCAACAGTGCAAGCTACAAAGTCACCTTGCTGCCAGCTTGTTCCTAAAATAAGATTTTTTTTCTCCTCTCATCTCTATCTCTTTCTTTGGTGTACATACGTACCTTAATGTTGAGGAAAACACCAAGGACACGACCACATTTCACTTTGTTGTGGCTGCTTTTGAGAGATGGGTATAGACCTGCTGTCTGTCTGGATAGTTGCCAAGCAGCTTGAACAATGGCTACATAGGGTTGTGATGCAGTGACGCTCAGCACCAGAGTCTCAGGGCACCCTGACCATCCAAGTCAAAAAGTCAAAGGCTTTACAGCAGTCAGAGAAAGTCGTGGCTCTGGAGCGATCATGGCCGCGGCTCTGGTCATGGTTCATGGTTGACTTCTGTGGTATGAAATAGACTTCTCTAGATGCTGGGCAGTATTACTGACACTCAATTCCACTGACAGACATGTGCAAGTACCTCAACCAATAATTTGCATTGGAGCAACTTTAACCTTTGACCCCTGTACAAACTGAAACTGACCTTTGTCACCATTCTTGCTGTTTTTGCCCCATAACTCCAGAACATTCAGTCACAGATCCTTTTTGGAATCTTTATGATCAGACAAGTAATGTGGTGTAGTTTTTAACATAATTGAAACATTTTTAAATTTTGACCCCAGCGTAATTCTTCAGTTGACCCCTACCTGGCCGCCTATTGGAAATTCAAGTGGTCAGTCAATGTTTTCAAGAGTTAATGTCTCAGGAGTTTTTGTGCCGAATTTGGTGCTTATATCACCATTTGCAGGCTTGTTTCAGTTATCTGCTCCACGTCCATGAGGGACTTGGTTTCAGACCAGCTCAGGATGCTGGTTTGCTGTCTGTCCAAAGTTTCATATGAAAACTGACTGACTGTTTGAGGTCTTTAAGACCAGACTGACAACTCTCATGTTCTCCACTGCCTTTGCTGATTCAGCGTTTACCTGCTCGTGTATACGGTGTACGGTGGGTTCATTTTTTATCTATTGTTGTGAAACACTTTGTATTTTGTTAACGCGCTGTACAAATAAATGATTATTATGCACATTTGAGTTTGCAGCACACGGTCCTCTGTTTGTCCGATTCGGTCAGATTTCATGGACCACCTGACCAGGTCTTGTGCCTTTTAGCTGGACCGTAAACTTGTCCACTTTGTCTCTGCTTTCATTTTTGTCCAGCTGCAGAAACACAAATGTGACATCCAGACTACAAGCAGAGACACTGAGCCAACAACAAAATGAGGAAGAGTCGTGGAAACAAGTCACCGTACGGCTGTCACCTGCTGATGATGTCACTGTGGAATGTGTCGCCTACAATCATGTGGGAGTTTCCCGCCATGCCGCTGTCTACTGTGAGTGGGAGACAAATACAACTTTAATTTGAAGAAACAATAGACATTCCAGGCAAACAATGGACAGCTGTCATGGAAAGAAAAGACATGTGACACAGAATCAGGAAAGGAGAGCAATGCAACTGAAAATAAGGAAGGAGAGCAATGCAACTGAAAATCAGGAAAGAGAGCAATGCAACTGAAAATCAGGAAAGACAGCAATGCAATTTAAAATCAGGAAAGAGAGCAATGCAACTGAAAATCAGGAAAGACAGCAATGCAATTGAAAATAAGGAAGGAGAGCAATGCAACTGAAAATCAGGAAAGAGAGCAATGCAACTGAAAATAAGGAAGGAGAGCAATGCAACTGAAAATCAGGAAAGAGAGCAATGCAACTGAAAATCAGGAAAGACAGCAATGCAATTGAAAATCAGGAAAGAGAGCAATGCAACTGAAAATCAGGAAAGACAGCAATGCAATTGAAAATAAGGAGAGCAATGCAACTGAAAATCAGGAAAGAGAGCAATGCAACTGAAAATCAGGAAAGACAGCAATGCAATTGAAAATAAGGAAGGAGAGCAATGCAACTGAAAATCAGGAAAGAGAGCAATGCAACTGAAAATCAGGAAAGACAGCAATGCAATTGAAAATCAGGAAAGAGAGCAATGCAACTGAAAATCAGGAAAGACAGCAATGCAATTGAAAATAAGGAAGGAGAGCAATGCAACTGAAAATCAGGAAAGAGAGCAATGCAACTGAAAATCAGGAAAGACAGCAATGCAATTGAAAATCAGGAAAGAGAGCAATGCAACTGAAAATCAGGAAAGACAGCAATGCAATTGAAAATAAGGAAGGAGAGCAATGCAACTGAAAATCAGGAAAGAGAGCAATGCAACTGAAAATCAGGAAAGAAAGCAATGCAACTGAAAATCAGGAAAAGAGAGCAATGCAACTTAGGGCCCTGTCCCACTGGCGTTTAGGAGGATTTGCAGATGGAATGCGCACAAAAGTGGCCCACATCCGCCAAACAACCGCAATAACCGTGTAACATTCCTGTATCAGTCGCCGCCATCCGAACACGTCTGTGATCATCCGCAGAGGCACGCATATCCGCAGCCAGGGTTTTTGAGCGGCTCAAAAATCCTGCTGCGGATGAGATCTGCATCACTGCCTGAACACATACTGAAGACATACGCAGGACATACACAACCAACGCGCCGCATATCCCCTGTCATCCGCTGATATCCGCAACCGACGGGTTGGCGGCGGACCGGGACAGCGTGCAAAACGGATATGACGCGTGCCCAGCACGGCCACATCACGGTCGCAAATGGTATGTCGCGCATGCAGACTAGAGCATGACACGGGAGTGGATTTTCACTCCCGTCCCATCCTGCTCCCAGAAAAAAAATCCCATCCTGTCCCAATCCTGGACTGGAGTAAAAAAATAAATCCCATCCCGTCCCACTCCTGTAAAGATGACTCCCAATCCCATCCCGCTCCCACTCAAAATCAGTCCCACTCCTGTATGTCTCGCGCCGTGATGATCAATCAGGGACTGAATATGTAGTGACGTGGAGATGTCTGGAGTTTGACTGAAGATGTGAACATGTCCTGTCGCTGGTAGCAGCCTGTGAGCAGGACTTACGTCTCTTTTGTCCTTTATTTCACAATTATGACAGAGTTTTTGGAGCGAGCAGCAGCAGGAGCGGAGTTTCTTTTTCTTTTTATGTTACGTGCGCACGCAAGTGAATGGAGATTATTTTACTTATTAACTACACTTATGTATAATAGAACAAATGGGTTTATGAGTTTTTTGGTGGAAGAGCGAGCTGCAGCAAGCAGCGGAGTTTCTTTTTTTTTTTATTGTTTACATGTGCGCCTGTGAACGGGACAGTTGGTCCTCAAACTGGGTTCTGCATGAAGGACCACTGAAAGCAGCCATCATCCAGACACAGCTCCTGCAGCAAATAATGATATTCTCTGTATTGGGAGCTTTTCACAACTCGCTCCGTGTGATCAAGGTCCGTCATGTTAATTTGACTGACATCCGGAGCCCGCGAGCGGAATGGAAGCTCCTCCTATTTGATGAGGCACCGGGGTGAATTTTTGCAGCAAAAACAGAGCGACACACCGGGCGAAGGAGGCGCATCCATGGCCACGCGACCCCCGCGAATTTGTAGTGTCTGATCGCGCCCGGTGTGAACGCGACATTAAATAGATGAAAATCATCATCTATTTTTGGCATTCCCGCTCCTGCCCGCTCCCGTTCATTTTTATTCCCGTCCCATCCCAATCACGGGATTGATAAAATGTTGACTCCCATCCCACGGGAATCCCGCAGGAATCACATGACCCACGGGAATTCCCGAAAAATGTCATCCTCTAATGCAGACAGAGTGGGCACGGATGAAGCGAGTGCATCACGGCCGCTGTGCCCCTCATGGGGGCGCCTCCGCGGTCGCCTTCGCTTCTGTTCCCTGTTATATCCGTTTTTCTTCCTCATGTATTCGCGGATCCACCCCGGGACATTTGTCATTTCTGCCCACCTTTGTTGCGGACGCTCAGCTTTTGTCTCCTCATTTCATGCGCAAATCCTCCTAAACGCCAGTGGGACAGGGCCCTAAAATCAGGAAAGGAGAGCAGTGCAACTTAAAAATCAGGAAAGAAGAGCAGTGCAACTGAAAATAGGGAAAGGAGAGCAATGCAACTGAAAATCAGGAAAGAAGAGCAATGCGACTTAAAATCAGGAAAGAAGAGGCAACTGAAAATCGGGAAAGGAGAACAATGCACCTTAAGGTCCCTGTCCCACTGGCATTTAGAAGGATTCGTGTATGGATTGCGCACAAAATTGGCCCATATTCGCCAAACATCCACAACATCCGTGTAACATGCCTGTATGAGTCGGCCGTCATCCGAACACGCCCGTGATCATCTGCAGAGGCACGCATGTCCACAGCCAGGATTTTTGAGCTGTTCAAAAATTTGGATCAATCAATCAATCAATCAATTTTTTTATATAGCGCCAAATCACAACAAACAGTTGCCCCAAGGCGCTTTATATTGTAAGGCAAGGCCATACAATAATTATGTAAAACCCCAACGGTCAAAACGACCCCCTGTGAGCAAGCACTTGGCTACAGTGGGAAGGAAAAACTCCCTTTTAACAGGAAGAAACCTCCAGCAGAACCAGGCTCAGGGAGGGGCAGTCTTCTGCTGGGACTGGTTGGGGCTGAGGGAGAGAACCAGGAAAAAGACATGCTGTGGAGGGGAGCAGAGATCGATCACTAATGATTAAATGCAGAGTGGTGCATACAGATCAAAAAGAGAAAGAAACAGTGCATCATGGGACCCCCCCTAGCAGTCTACGTCTATAGCAGCATAACTAAGGGATGGTTCAGGGTCACCTGATCCAGCCCTAACTATAAGCTTTAGCAAAAAGGAAAGTTTTAAGCCTAATCTTAAAAGTAGAGAGGGTGTCTGTCTCCCTGATCTGAATTGGGAGCTGGTTCCACAGGAGAGGAGCCTGAAAGCTGAAGGCTCTGCCTCCCATTCTACTCTTACAAACCCTAGGAACTACAAGTAAGCCTGCAGTCTGAGAGCGAAGCGCTCTATTGGGGTGATATGGTACTACGAGGTCCCTAAGATAAGATGGGACCTGATTATTCAAAACCTTATAAGTAAGAAGAAGAATTTTAAATTCTATTCTAGAATTAACAGGAAGCCAATGAAGAGAGGCCAATATGGGTGAGATATGCTCTCTCCTTCTAGTCCCCGTCAGTACTCTAGCTGCAGCATTTTGAATTAACTGAAGGCTTTTTAGGGAACTTTTAGGACAACCTGATAATAATGAATTACAATAGTCCAGCCTAGAGGAAATAAATGCATGAATTAGTTTTTCAGCATCACTCTGAGACAAGACCTTTCTGATTTTAGAGATATTGCGTAAATGCAAAAAAGCAGTCCTACATATTTGTTTAATATGCGCTTTGAATGACATATCCTGATCAAAAATGACTCCAAGATTTCTCACAGTATTACTAGAGGTCAGGGTAATGCCATCCAGAGTAAGGATCTGGTTAGACACCATGTTTCTAAGATTTGTGGGGCCAAGTACAATAACTTCAGTTTTATCTGAGTTTAAAAGCAGGAAATTAGAGGTCATCCACTCACTGCGGTATTGTATCACTTCCTGTTCCGGAGCACAGCGGTGTTTTTCTGTATCTGTTAGCTGTTTAATCTGCGCAGTTAGATTGATCTAGTTATCTAGATTACGATTTGTTTCCCAGTGTAATCTTTACGTGCCTTAACTAAAGCACTCCTTCTGCTGAATCACCTCTAAATTATTTACACATTATTCACTTTGCGTGTTTTTAGGAATCCGCTAGCTTAGCGTAGCTACTAGCTCTTAGCCGATTTAGCATGGCGGCTTCTCCTGTCTCTCCCGCACTTTTCTGCTCTGGGTGTGAAATGTTTAGTTATTCCTCGGCCTCCTTTAGCAGTAATGGTACTTGTAATAAGTGTAGCTTATTCGTAGCTTTGGAGGCCAGGCTGGGCGAATTGGAGACTCGGCTCCGCACCGTGGACAATTCTACAGCTAGCCAGGCCCCTGTAGTCGGTGCGGACCAAGGTAGCTTAGCCGCCGTTAATTCCCCCCTGGCAGATCCAGAGCAGCCGGGAAAGCAGGCTGACTGGGTGACTGTGAGGAGGAAGCGTAGTCCTAAACAGAAGCCCTGTGTACACCGCCAACCCGTTCACATCTCTAACCGTTTTTCCCCACTCGACGACACACCCGAGGATCAAACTCTGGTTATTGGCGACTCTGTTTTGAGAAATGTGAAGTTAGCAACACCAGCAACCATAGTCAATTGTCTTCCGGGGGCCAGAGCAGGCGACATTGAAGGAAATTTGAAACTGCTGGCTAAGGCTAAGCGTAAATTTGGTAAGATTGTAATTCACGTCGGCAGTAATGACACTCGGTTACGCCAATCGGAGGTCACTAAAATTAACATTAAATCGGTGTGTAACTTTGCAAAAACAATGTCGGACTCTGTAGTTTTCTCTGGGCCCCTCCCCAATCGGACCGGGAGTGACATGTTTAGCCGCATGTTCTCCTTGAATTGCTGGCTGTCTGAGTGGTGTCCAAAAAATGAGGTGGGCTTCATAGATAATTGGCAAAGCTTCTGGGGAAAACCTGGTCTTGTTAGGAGAGACGGCATCCATCCCACTTTGGATGGAGCAGCTCTCATTTCTAGAAATCTGGCCAATTTTCTTAAATCCTCCAAACCGTGACTATCCAGGGTTGGGACCAGGAAGCAGAGTTGTAATCTTACACACCTCTCTGCAGCTTCTCTCCCCCTGCCATCCCCTCATTACCCCATCCCCGAAGAGACGGTGCCTGCTCCCAGACTACCAATAACCAGCAAAAATCTATTTAAGCATAAAAATTCAAAAAGAAAAAATAATATAGCACCTTCAACTGCACCACAGACTAAAACAGTTAAATGTGGTCTATTAAACATTAGGTCTCTCTCTTCTAAGTCCCTGTTGGTAAATTATATAATAATTGATCAACATATTGATTTATTCTGCCTTACAGAAACCTGGTTACAGCAGGATGAATATGTTAGTTTAAATGAGTCAACACCCCCGAGTCACACTAACTGTCAGAATGCTCGTAGCACGGGCCGGGGCGGAGGATTAGCAGCAATCCTCCATTCCAGCTTATTAATTAATCAAAAACCCAGACAGAGCTTTAATTCATTTGAAAGCTTGTCTCTTAGTCTTGTCCATCCAAATTGGAAGTCCCAAAAACCAGTTTTATTTGTTATTATCTATCGTCCACCTGGTCGTTACTGTGAGTTTCTCTGTGAATTTTCAGACCTTTTGTCTGACTTAGTGCTTAGCTCAGATAAGATAATTATAGTGGGCGATTTTAACATCCACACAGATGCTGAGAATGACAGCCTCAACACTGCATTTAATCTATTATTAGACTCTATCGGCTTTGCTCAAAAAGTAAATGAGTCCACCCACCACTTTAATCATATCTTAGATCTTGTTCTGACTTATGGTATGGAAATAGAAGACTTAACAGTATTCCCTGAAAACTCCCTTCTGTCTATCATTTCTTAATAACATTTACATTTACTCTGATGGACTACCCAGCAGTAGGGAATAAGTTTCATTACACTAGAAGTCTTTCAGAAAGCGCTGTAACTAGGTTTAAGGATATGATTCCTTCTTTATGTTCTCTAATGCCATATACCAACACAGTGCAGAGTAGCTACCTAAACTCTGTAAGGGAGATAGAGTATCTCGTCAATAGTTTTACATCCTCATTGAAGACAACTTTGGATGCTGTAGCTCCTCTGAAAAAGAGAGCTTTAAATCAGAAGTGTCTGACTCCGTGGTATAACTCACAAACTTGTAGCTTAAAGCAGATAACCCGTAAGTTGGAGAGGAAATGGCGTCTCACTAATTTAGAAGATCTTCACTTAGCCTGGAAAAAGAGTCTGTTGCTCTATAAAAAAGCCCTCCGTAAAGCTAGGACATCTTTCTACTCATCACTAATTGAAGAAAATAAGAACAACCCCAGGTTTCTTTTCAGCACTGTAGCCAGGCTGACAAAGAGTCAGAGCTCTATTGAGCTGAGTATTCCATTAACTTTAACTAGTAATGACTTCATGACTTTCTTTGCTAACAAAATTTTAACTATTAGAGAAAAAATTACTCATAACCATCCCAAAGACGTATCGTTATCTTTGGCTGCTTTCAGTGATGCCGGTATTTGGTTAGACTCTTTCTCTCCGATTGTTCTGTCTGAGTTATTTTCATTAGTTACTTCATCCAAACCATCAACATGTTTATTAGACCCCATTCCTACCAGGCTGCTCAAGGAAGCCCTACCATTATTTAATGCTTCGATCTTAAATATGATCAATCTATCTTTGTTAGTTGGCTATGTACCACAGGCTTTTAAGGTGGCAGTAATTAAACCATTACTTAAAAAGCCATCACTTGACCCAGCTATCTTAGCTAATTATAGGCCAATCTCCAACCTTCCTTTTCTCTAAAAAATTCTTGAAAGGGTAGTTGTAAAACAGCTAACTGATCATCTGCAGAGGAATGGTCTATTTGAAGAGTTTCAGTCAGGTTTTAGAATTCATCATAGTACAGAAACAGCATTAGTGAAGGTTACAAATGATCTTCTTATGGCCTCGGACAGTGGACTCATCTCTGTGCTTGTTCTGTTAGACCTCAGTGCTGCTTTTGATACTGTTGACCATAAAATTTTATTACAGAGATTAGAGCATGCCATAGGTATTAAAGGCACTGCGCTGCGGTGGTTTGAATCATATTTGTCTAATAGATTACAATTTGTTCATGTAAATGGGGAATCTTCTTCACAGACTAAAGTTAATTATGGAGTTCCACAAGGTTCTGTGCTAGGACCAATTTTATTCACTTTATACATGCTTCCCTTAGGCAGTATTATTAGACGGTATTGCTTAAATTTTCATTGTTACGCAGATGATACCCAGCTTTATCTATCCATGAAGCCAGAGGACACACACCAATTAGCTAAACTGCAGGATTGTCTTACAGACATAAAGACATGGATGACCTCTAATTTCCTGCTTTTAAACTCAGATAAAACTGAAGTTATTGTACTTGGCCCCACAAATCTTAGAAACATGGTGTCTAACCAGATCCTTACTCTGGATGGCATTACCCTGACCTCTAGTAATACTGTGAGAAATCTTGGAGTCATTTTTGATCAGGATATGTCATTCAAAGCGCATATTAAACAAATATGTAGGACTGCTTTTTTGCATTTACGCAATATCTCTAAAATCAGAAAGGTCTTGTCTCAGAGTGATGCTGAAAAACTAATTCATGCATTTATTTCCTCTAGGCTGGACTATTGTAATTCATTATTATCAGGTTGTCCTAAAAGTTCCCTAAAAAGCCTTCAGTTAATTCAAAATGCTGCAGCTAGAGTACTGACGGGGACTAGAAGGAGAGAGCATATCTCACCCATATTGGCCTCTCTTCATTGGCTTCCTGTTAATTCTAGAATAGAATTTAAAATTCTTCTTCTTACTTATAAGGTTTTGAATAATCAGGTCCCATCTTATCTTAGGGACCTCGTAGTACCATATCACCCCAATAGAGCGCTTCGCTCTCAGACTGCAGGCTTACTTGTAGTTCCTAGGGTTTGTAAGTGTTGTGAAAGTGTAGGAACACGGACCCACAACAGGGTGCGCAAATGAACGGACAATGGAGAAAGTCAAATAACATAGCTTTACTGTTGTGAATACGCACAACAAACACAACAGATTACAATTGTGGTTATAACCAATTCTAATGGTGTCGTGTGGGCAGGCTCGACGATAGGAGACGTCTGTCCGAGTCGAACCGGAACCACCCGATTTTCTCCGCCACCGGACCCCGGGAATACTGGAGCCGCCAAGTCCCGAACTCCCAGGTGGCCACTGCCTCCGCTCGTCGGATCCGGTACTGCTGGCGAGGAACAGAAACAGTCAGATGTGGGTGCGGCTGCACCCAGCAACACGTAGGGTGGAAACACCACCTCCACCTCTAATCAACAACAACACTGTAGTGCAGGAATGCGAGTACTTATCCCAAAATAAAGTCTCCTGCTGTTCTTCTCTCTTTCTGTGCAAAGCAACAAAGTATTACTGTCAAGAAAACAACACAATAGGCTGAGTACGTTACCTCCTTGGTAGAGCGATATCTCGGCAATGAGGTGGAGATGCCGTCCAGCTGATATACCCTTCAGCTGATGGATGTCAGCTGTTTTGGTTGATGGGTGACAGCTGTCACCTTGGCTGCTCCTGTGAGGCGGCAGCGCCCTCACTCCAGGCAGGGCGCCCTCTGGTGGTGGTGGGCCAGCAGTACCTCCTCTTCAGCGGCCCACACAACAGTAAGAGTAGAATGGGAGGCAGAGCCTTCAGCTTTCAGGCACCTCTCCTGTGGAACCAGCTCCCAATTCAGATCAGGGAGACAGACACCCTCTCTACTTTTAAGCTTAGGCTTAAAACTTTCCTTTTTGCTAAAGCTTATAGTTAGGGCTGGATCAGGTGACCCTGAACCATCCCTTAGTTATGCTGCTATAGACGTAGACTGCTGGGGGGTTCCCATGATGCACTGTTTCTTTCTCTTTTTGCTCTGTATGCACCACTCTGCATTTAATCATTAGTGATTGATCTCTGCTCCCCTCCACAGCATGTCTTTTTCCTGGTTCTCTCCCTCAGCCCCAACCAGTCCCAGCAGAAGACTGCCCCTCCCTGAGCCTGGTTCTGCTGGAGGTTTCTTCCTGTTAAAAGGGAGTTTTTCCTTCCCACTGTAGCCAAGTGCTTGCTCACAGGGGGTCGTTTTGACCGTTGGGGTTTTACATAATTATTGTATGGCCTTGCCTTACAATATAAAGCACCTTGGGGCAACTGTTTGTTGTGATTTGGTGCTATATAAAAAAATTGATTGAATTGATTGATTGATCCATGTCTTTATGTCTGTAATGATATCCGCCTTACATACTCCATATATACTCAATTCATACACAATACATACTCACTCTATGCGCTGTATATCTGCCGTTAACCGCTGATATCCGCAACTGACAGGGATTTGCGGTTTGACAGCGGACCGGGACAGTGTGTAAAACAGATATATTGCGTGCCCATCATGTCCACATCACAAACTAAAATATGGTGTAGCGAATACATACAAATTGGCCACGAATAAAGCGTTTTTATTACATCTGCTTTGCAGCTGATTTGCGGACAATCTGTGAATGCATAACAAACACGTCACGTAAACCCAAAGTACTATATGTGGCAGAAAGCGACATACCTGCCAGTCAGTGCCAGTCCGGCTGTGTAGATCCACAAAGACATAGCTGCTGCAATCCGGGACTTTTATTTAACACCAACAAGAGTTGCTGTTTATCCACAACTCACTCAAAAAAAAAAAACACCGTCTCACACCCCGAGCGGCTTCCCACCTCCCGCTCCCCAAACTCATCAACAGTTAACCCTCGCATGACAAAATGAACAAACTCTGTGATCAACTTGTCCAAGTCCAGCTAATGGTCCAGAGGCTGTATTGTTGGTGTGAATAGTGATGCCAAAAGGAGCGAGTGCGCTTCTTTTATGACCGCAATGCAGATGCCGTGCACGAGGAACATGTGCATGATGCATTCATAATACACCCGTAATACTGCTGTGATAATCTCAATGTCTCGGATCAGTTTCCTCACTACATGCGTTATATAACTGTGATTGTTCATCATATATTTGCTATATATTATTAACATAGCTGTAATTCATACTGGGACATTTGTCATTTTTGGCCATTTTTGTTGCGGACGACAATGAACGCCGGCAATTTGTATACTCAATTCATGCGCAATTAATCCTCTCCCCAGTGGGACAGGGCCGTAAAATCAGGAAAGGAGAGCAATGCAACTGAAAATGAGGAAAGGAGAGCAATTCAACTTAAAATCAGGAAAGAAGAGCAATGCAACTTAAAATCAGGAAAGAATCAATCAATCAATCAATTTTATTTATATAGCGCCAAATCACAACAAACAGTTGCCCCAAGGCGCTTTATATTGTAAGGCAAGGCCATACAATAATTACGGAAAAACCCCAACGGTCAAAACGACCCCCTGTAAGCAAGCACTTGGCGACAGTGGGAAGGAAAAACTCCCTTTTAACAGGAAGAAACCTCCAGCAGAACCAGGCTCAGGGAGGGGCAGTCTTCTGCTGGGACTGGTTGGGGCTGAGGGAGAGAACCAGGAAAAAGACATGCTGTGGAGGGAGCAGAGATCGATCACTAATAATTAAATGCAGAGTGGTGCATACAGAGCAAAAAGATAAAGAAACACTCAGTGCATCATGGGAACCCCCCAGCAGTCTAAGTCTATAGCAGCATAACTAAGGGATGGTTCAGGGTCACCTGATCCAGCCCTAACTATAAGCTTTAGCAAAAAGGAAAGTTTTAAGCCTAATCTTAAAAGTAGAGAGGGTGTCTGTCTCCCTGATCTGAATTGGGAGCTGGTTCCACAGGAGAGGAGCCTGAAAGCTGAAGGCTCTGCCTCCCATTCTACTCTTACAAACCCTAGGAACTACAAGTAAGCCTGCAGTCTGAGAGCGAAGTGCTCTACTGGGGTGATATGGTACTATGAGGTCCCTAAGATAAGATGGGACCTGATTATTCAAAACCTTATAAGTAAGAAGAAGAATTTTAAATTCTATTCTAGAATTAACAGGAAGCCAATGAAGAGAGGCCAATATGGGTGAGATATGCTCTCTCCTTCTAGTCCCTGTCAGTACTCTAGCTGCAGCATTTTGAATTAACTGAAGGCTTTTTAGGGAACTTTTAGGACAACCTGATAATAATGAATTACAATAGTCCAGCCTAGAGGAAATAAATGCATGAATTAGTTTTTCAGCATCACTCTGAGACAAAAGAGTAACAACTTAACATCAGGAAAGGAGAGCAATGCAACTGAAAATCGGGAAAGGAGAGCAATGCAACTGAAAATCAGGAAAGGAGAGCACGAAAGAAAAAACAGGACAAGACAGGCAATGCAGTTTCCAGCTGTGTGGGATTTTCCAGCACATCTTCAACTTTAGCCTGAGCCAGATGGTTGTTCCTGAGCGGTGGAAAACCTCATGTCTGGCTCCTGTGCCCAAGAAGAAGAACCCAACATGCTTAATGTCTCCACACCTGTGGCCCGTACATCACTTGTTATGAAGTCACTGGAGATACTCATCCTGAGGCTCCTCCACGCAGTCACCAAACCATCGCTGGACCCCCTGCAGTTTGCATACCAGCCCAACAGGAGAGTTAAGGATGCCATCATCTTCATGCTGCACAGAGATTATTCTCACCTAGAGGAGGCAGGCAGCACTGTGAGAGTCATGTTCTTTGACTTCTCCAGTGCCTTCAACACCATCCGGCCTGACCTGCTCAGCGATAAGCTACAGGACATGAAGGTGGAGGCTCCACTTGTGGCCTGGATTATCAACTACCTCACGGGCCGCCCACAGTATGTGAGGCTTCAGGACATTACATCCAACACCATCAGCACAGGAGCACCATGGGACAGTCCTGTTTCCCTTCCTGTTCAAACTCTACTCCTCAGACTTCAGGTTGTGGTCACAGTCCTGTCACCTGCAGAAGTTTTCAGATGGCTCTGCCATTGTGGGCATTGACCAAGAGGCTGAGTACAGGAGTGTGGTGGACAGGTTTGTGGAGTGGTGTGGACTCAACCAACTGCAGCTCAATGTATATAAGATGAAGGAACTAGTGGTGGACGTCAGAAGATGGGAGACATGTCCAAATCCAGTTACCATCAGTGGAACTGAGGAGGACATTGTGGACTACTGCAAGTACCTGGATGTCCACAAAGACAACGAACTGGACTGTAAACACAGATGCTGTGTATAAAAAAGGTCAGAGCCGACTGTCCTTCCTCAGGAAGCTCAGATCTTTCAATGTCTGCAGAAATATGTTGCAGATGTTTTATCACTCAGTGGTCTCCAGCGTCATCTTCTACGCTGTAGTGTGCTGGAGCAGCAGCCTGAAAGCAGCTGATATGAACAAACTCAACAAGCTCATCAGGAGAGTTGGCTCTGTCCTGGGGGTGGAGCTGGAGTCTGTGGTGGAGGTGTCAGAGAGGAGGATGTTGAGGAAACTGCTCACCATCTATGACAACACCTGCCACCCCCGGCAGGCCACACTGACGTCCTGTCAGAGCACCTGCAGCCACAGACTGAGACCACGGAGGTGCACCACAGGAGGTCCTTCTTACCTGTGGCCATCAGACTTCTTTCTTATTCTTATTGTAGAATTAGGAATAAGGAAAGAACAGCAATACAACATCGAATCAGGAGTAAATTACAAGACACTTGTGACAATAAGTGCATAACTTATTTCCTGCATGTGTCCTGGATATGTTATATAGTTGCCTTGGGGCAACTGTTTGTTGTGATTTGGCGCTATATAAAAAAATTGATTGATTGATTGATATGATGGCATGCGTAGTAAATTGTGAGCATGCCAAAAATATCTGAAGGTAATCAGCTGTAACACCCGGTCACAGAGCCACGCTGTGGGCCGTCATGTCAGCTGGATGATCAGCTGGAGAAACACACACAGCCACTGGTGTTCCAAAGAGGTCTCCCGTCCAAGTACTATCCAGGTCCTGCACGGCTTAGCTTCTGAGATCTGATGGGATCAGACTGACACAGAGCTGATCAGCTGCTTAAAGGCACTAAAAATAAATAAATAAATAATTTACATCTAATTTAAATTTAAATTTTATTTTTCAGTTCAGGATTTAAGGTGAACCTGAAGAAGAACAGCGATTCAGGGGTCATGTTTAAAATGTTCAGTGAACAAAGGTTCAGTTTCATGACAGCCGTCTCTGTGCAGATGAACCGCGCTGGTTTTTCATGCCGGCTCTGATCGGAGCGCTGACGGCTGCTGTGGTCCTCTTCCTTCTCCTGTTGGTTGTGTCATACAAGTGGAAGCAGGTACGTTTTCCTCACTCACGTCTGTTCGGATGATCATAATTCAGTTTTTCATTCTGTGTCGTCATTGGAGACGTTGTTAGAAAATAGTTTGCTAACAAAAGTCTCAAGTAAGTTGCAGCTAGTAAAGTTAATAAATATAAATGGTCAAATTGTGTGAACAGCTCCATGATGTGAGACCAAACACGTAATGCTGTCATGATGACACTGTGGAAGAATACAGAAAACTAAAGGCCCCGACACACACACACACAGCAAGAATGTGCAGGAACCAGCCCGACACGGCAAATATTACCATAATCCCACGCAGTCGGGAGGAAAAGAGGCGTGGCCAGCCGTGTCAGAACGCACCCGCATCACCTCATCCACACCTGCACGATGGCATTATTATATGTGGCATGTGGTCATACCAGCAGGCTTTGCTGTACCAGATCCATCTCGAGGTTCCCTAGTATGCGCTCAAATCGTTTCAGATCCTGTTTTTCCGCCATTGGAATATGCAAATTGCGGTCTGATGGGCCTCAGGTTGCACATGGATCACCGTCGGATAGATGTCCCATCTCGACAGTGTCCGGAGGATATGGAACATGTGCATCACACTCGGGGCCGTCGGCTGATTTTGACTGGTTGATGTGGAATTCCACAGATGGTTGTCAGAAGGTTTTGGAACTGAAACCCGACACTTTTTGGATGTGGGCCGATTCATAATTCTGATGCCATTCTGCATGATTCCAGCTATGTGTGATGTGTTGTGTGGGCCGCTGAAGAGGAGGTACTGCTGGCCCACCACCACCAGTCGGCGCCCTGCTTGGAGTGCGGGCTTCAAGCATGAGAGGGCGCTGAGACAGAGAGTGACAGCTGTCACTCGTTTACACCAGCTGTCACCAATCACCACCATCTCTACAAAAGCCGGATCATTACTCCACCTCCTCGCCGAGAAATCAACTACCGTCGAAGGTAATTCTTCTCTTCTGTAGTTATTCAGTGTATCTAAACTGTGATCTGTGTGCAGCCGCGTACCTGTGAAGTCTGTGGAAGACTGGATTGGCGGATAGTGAGAGGACGACGGTCTTTGTCTCTCACTCCATCCAGAAAGAAGACAAACAGGAGCTGCACGAGTGATAACGTATTTGGAGGTGGAGGTTCTCCCTCCCGAAGGAACTAGTTCCAAGGATTACTGGGTGTGTGGATACACACTCACCATAACTGTTTTGTCATCTTCTGTCAGCAGTACCAGGGTCTGCAACCGAAGACGGTGACCACCTGGGGCGGCTCCGGTGTTCTTCAGGCCGTTGGTGGTGGAAGCTGTGTGGGTCCCGGCTCTCCGATCGCCAGAGGTCTCCTATCTTCGAGCCTGCCCGCACGTCACCTTGTGTACAATTGGCATTATCTGTATCTGTATTTAGTTGTGCGATTCACAACATTAAATTATTACTCTTTGTCTTATCCATTGTCCGTTCATTTGTGCCCCCTGTTGCGGGTCCGTGTTACGACCCTCTCCCAACATGATGGGGTATAAACATTCTGAAAAGAAACAATCCTTTGAAGTAAAACAATCCCAACACGGAACACATGAAAGGCCCAGATAGAGTCTGTTTGGGAATTCAGAAGAAGATGAAGTTGGAGGTGAGAGATGGAAGTTTGAATGTTCAGAAAATGATTGATGGGGGAGGAATAAGGCAAGTTCAGGAAATTAGACAAAAGGCCAGAAATTAGGAAGGAAGGACAAGTGTCAGATTGGATCAGACAAATAATTTAAAGGTGGTAAAGCTGGTGTGAGGATAAAGAACAAGAAGAGCCTGAAACTGGTTCTTGATGTGACTGAATCATTGTAGAAATTATCATTGGTGTGTTTGAGGTTGAAAGGAATGTTCAGGAACAACATGAGTTATAAAAGTCATCAGAGATTAGCTCTAGATCAGATTAAACAGAACTTTGTTAATCCCTTGGGAAGACCCCCTCAGGAAAATTGAGGTTCCAGCAGCATTGTATAGTAGCACACAGGGTAAGAAGCACACAGAGTATCAAATTGAATGTAAAAAAAGCTTGCAAATATAAATATACAAACATAAATACCATAAATACTGTCTTGCTGGCTTACAGACCAGACTCCATGTGGTGCTGGTTTGCTGCAGGGATCTTCTTTAAGTCCTGACGTTTTTGACCAGGGTCTCAGAGACCAGTCCAACTGGTGCAGCTTTTTGCAGATGACAGTTTTAGAAGAAGTGAAGAAGAAGCAAGAAGAATGGAGATATTTGGAATAGAGATAAGAATGAAAATAAGCTGAAGAGAAAGAGTGGAAAGCTGCAAGTGGATGGACAGAATAAAGAAAGACTGGTTGGAAAAAGAGCATTAAAACAAGACTATAGAGAAAGACCATCAGAACCATCAACGTCCAAATATTTAATAAAAGATTACAATGACATTACTACGAAATGATACCAAAGTAGTACAGTAAAACTCAACTAAACCATCATCGTATAAACCGGATATTCGCACTCACTGGAAAAAAGCAAAAGTCCCAATGCTCTTGTTTGGTTTTCCATGTAATAAACACTGTGTACTCGTATTGTGGAATTTTTATAACAGATTTTCACTCACATCAGACAAAACTTTGCACCCCATCTTAGGGCCTGGTCCCACTGGCGTTTAGGAGGATTTGCGTATGCATTGTGCACAAACTTGGTGTATATTCGCTAAACATGCACAATATCTGTGAAACATGCTTGTATGAGTTGGCCGACACCCGCACACATCCGCAATTATCCGCAGAGGCGCGTTTTTCCGTTGCCAGGATTTTTGAGGTGCACAAAAGTTTGGCTGCGGATGACATCCGCCTTACATACTCCATACATACACAAACATACTCACTCTATGCACTGTATATCTGCCGTTATCCGCTGATATCCGCAACTGACAGGGATTGGCGGCTTGGCAGCGGACTGGGACAGTGTGTAAAATGGATATACATCGTGCCTATCGCAGCCACATCACAAACTAAAATAAGTTGTAGCGAATGCATACAAATTGGCCATAAATAAAGTGTTTGTATTACATCTGCTTTGCAGCTGATTTGCGGACAATCTGTGAATGCATAACAAACACGTCACGTAAACCCAAAGTACTATATGAGGCAGAAAGTGACATACCTGCCAGCCAGTGCCAGTCCGGCTGTAAAGATCCACAAAGACGTAGCTGTTGCAATCCAGGACTTTTATTTAACACCAACAAAAGGAAGAGTTGCTGTTTAGCCACAACTCACGCTGAAGTCTCTGTTTTCTCTGACACTCTCCAAAAAAAAAAAACACCGTCTCACACCCCGAGTGGCTTCCCCTCTTCCGCTCCCCAAACTCATGAACAGTTAACCCTCGCATGACAACATGAACATCAACTCTGTGATCAATTTGTCCGAGTCCAGCTAGAGCTCCAGAGGCTGTGTTGTTGGTGTGAATAGTGATGCCAAAAGACCCAAGTGCACTTCTTTTATGACCGCAATGCAGATGCCGTGCATGCACAACACGTGCACGATGCATTCACAATACACCCGTTAATACATTGCTGTGATAATCTCAATGTGTCGGATCCGTTTCCTCACTACATGTTATACAACCGTGATTGTTCATCATATATTCGCTATATCTTATTAATATATCCGTAATTCATACTGGGACATTTGTCATTTTTGGCCATTTTTGTTGTGGACAACAACAAACGCCCATACTTTGTATACTCAATTCATGCGCAATTAATCCATTAAGTCCATTAAAAACCTGTCACATGGACCGGACAGAGCACTCTGGATGTACTCAGCAACAGAGGTCCGAAATGAAGTTCAGCACTGACACTTGCCGATTCGAGGAAAGTTCATACCAGTCCGACGGTTTATTTTTTTGAAATTGTGCTCAGTTCCGAGACCTAAATAATGCAGGGTGTAATTCAAGGCCAGTGATGATTAACAAAATGCTGCTTGCTGCCTGAACTGTAATTTGGTGTTAAGTTTCACACATATCGCTGGGTGTGTTGAACCAAACCACCCTCTGTGGGGCTGCGAACCCTCCCTGGAGCCTGATATGCACCTGCTAAATGATGGAGACCTCAAAAGGCTGTGATTTGTCACTTTTCCGGTTTCAGTCCTTCCTCTCCCATCATATTTTAATCGTTTTTGCAATGCGCCTGCATTTTTTTGCAAATGCGCCATTTCGATCATGGATCAAATCCATTTGGCAGAAAAGTCCACAAATATGACCAACATTACAACATGGAGTCAGCAAAAGACACACAAATGACACGCAGTTCATGGAGGGAAACTGTACGTGCCGTACCGTTGGTTTGGAGACTGATGATTGTCTAAAGAAGTGGAACTGGTTTAGGGACAAATTAATCCAGAAAAAGCTTCTGTTCCTGGTGTAAATTGCATAAAGACACAGCAGAGAACTTAAAAAGGGTGACATGCACGTCAACATCATTGCATGACCAGTTACAGAGTTATAGGAGCATAAATCCGGCATTAAGATTTTAAGGTATCACTCCGCAGCAGACTTACAAAAAAGAGTGACTGGATCAAATGTAATCACAATGTCCGACGCTTATTTAAGGCAGGCGTTAATTTTTTTCAGACAAATTTTTGAGCCAGTCATTAAATGAGGCAGGTCCTGATTCAGGATTCCCTGTAGATCGTTCAGCGCCTCCTGACTGTAACTAATCTGTTACATACGTATAATGGATTTTGATTATAATGGACAAAATTCACTGGTCCACCTGAATTTATTATATGTGAGTTTTACTGTACATCACATTAGCAGTACAAATGTTAATAGTAAAAATAAAAATAAAAAAACAAGCAAAAATCAAGCAAAAAACCATTAAGTACTTCCCAGTCCATTGCACTGGTGCTTATCAGGGGTTACTGTGACAGACAAGATTCCACAATTCCCTGTGGACAGGACATCGGTCAAGCACAGGATACTTCCCCCTCTGAAGCTAGTACACATTTACAGGACTGGGACAATGCAGATGAAATGTCTAGTCCAAGGACACAGACAGGCAGTATTAGCGGGATTCAAACCCATGTCTACGTATTGACAGATCAACACCTCATCCACTCAGAAACCTGCTGGACAATTTTAATATGAACATGCTGTATTATCTTTTTCAAGGGCTTTCCGTCCAGGTTACTGTAGTAACAGGCTGGCGAGGAACCTTTGTCCCTGTATGTTGCTGGGGGGAAGACAAGTAAAAGTTTCAGCTTTACTTGAATGCAGCTCTGCCTCGTCTCTGCCTCACAGGTTTCTATGTACCTAATGTGGGAGGCAAAATTTAAAACTTTGGACCAAACGGTCTCTGGCTGTCGTGGAAGGAAGAGTCAGGAGGTTGACTGTCAAAATTAACAGGTTTATTATACAAAGTGCTTTGGACACACCAACGAACAGCATACAGCAAGTGTGTGTGTGTGTGTGTGTGTGTGTGTGTGTGTGTGTGTGTGTGTGTGTGTGTGTGTGTGTGTGTGTGTGTGTGTGTGTGTGTGTGAATCAGCACTTAGAGTACACCCTTATGTACACGTCAGGACGGTGTTCATATACAAGGTCTCATGAGCTCATCTCCCCAAAGTGATACTGGCAGCTATCTGAAAATGACTTCATCTGAACAAGATGTTTTTGTCTCAAGGCTGCATTTAGATGCGATTAGAACAGACTCTGTGTCACTCTGGGTCAGACAGAGACATCAGTCATTTGCGCAAACTGCATGAACAGTCTCTGGATTAAGGACATTTCACAGTGCATTCCCACAGTGATGAACACAATATCAAATAAACATGGCGTCATATGGAGACAATTACTTTGCTTTCACAATCTCTCCCTTTTGATCATATATGATCAATCAAATCATAGCAAAATAATAAGAAGAACATAACAGAGCATCTGTATTGTCACACCTTTGCAAGTTTAAGACAACACGTCATGGGATTACATTCTTCAAAATCATAGACATTCCCCAGGCCAAAGAATAATGTCAACCATGATGGATGGAGTTGGGTTGGTTGAAGTCTCTTTAGGTTGTTGGGGGAAGGGGATCAAGAACAAGGGCCAGTTCTTTCAGTACTTTTATGCAGTGAGTTGTGTGTATCCACATCGATCTTTCTGCGACCTTGATGGTGGTATGCGTCGTCAATTGTACTTGGAAGGGGCCTATCCAGCGATGATCATTCCAGAGCTTCTTTCTCAGATTCTTTATGATCACAAAGTCTCCAGGTGGATATCATGGAGTGGTTGTTCAGCTGACAATGGAAGGGCTGCCTTCACTCGAGACCTGCACAAAGAAAGAGCTTGTGAAAGCTTAATGCAATAAGACACAAGATTGTGCTCAATAGACACTGCATCTTCTCCTGTCCACATCTGTGTGGGGTGGTCTTCCAAACAGGATTTCAAAGGGTGACTTGCATCTCATTTGCATCAGAGCCAGTGGTAACATTTTACCCACTTTAGGCCTGTTTCAGTGGTAGGGATGGGTATCGAGAACCGGTTCCTTTCGGGTATCGTTAAGAAATGATTCGATCCACCGACATCAATAAGCTTTGTGCTTAACAATTCTGTTATCGGTCCTTCAGAGTAGCCGTTGTTTTGGGGGGTGTTTATCAGGAAACATTGATTACAGACCCTGCAGCGGGTCCGTAATCAACTTTTCTGCAGCGCGGCTTTGCTTGGAACCTTGAACCAATCGAAGCAGTGGTTCGCAGATTGAAGTAATGCTTCAATCTATTGCTTCGTTTATTCTTTCTTTCTTTCGCTTAATTTTCCCCCGCTAAAACCCTAAAGAGCATACGTCTCTGAGCATTATTTACCTTTTCTATGTTAAACCGACCTGTTATGGTCTTCTGAAACAGTTGATAGACGTATTTTATAATTTCAAAATGGGAGCGATGCTAATGTGTTAGCATGTCTATGGCATTTTCAATGTTAAAAGTTAGTATTAAGCAGTTGCAGCTGTCATCACATTCGGGTGCATTTGTTTTCAAATTGTAATATTTCTTAAATTTATTTTTGTTTATATATTAATAATCAAATGATTATTATATACAATATATACTTATTATATACAATTTTAGAGAAAGAGACAAAAAGAACTCGAATAGAAACACAACAGAAAATATAAAACCAACTAAGAATGAACATACATACATACAACATACAACTTTTTACTACTGGGCTGCACAACTGCGAACACTGTTATTTTATTTTATGGAGAATGATCCCCCAGTTTGGAAAGAAATGGAAGAAATGTAACTGAACTTGCCATTCCCTTTGTATATGTACTCTGCAAAACCATCGCTTTTGAAAAAGAAAACAAAAAGCCCTGTGGTTAAATATATGATTGCAATATGGTATCGGGTTAAGACATTTTTTGCTGACCGGTCCTCTCTCTCGGTCTTCAGTCCAGTATGGGGCAATGATGCCTTTTCTCCTGGAAAAACAGATGGGGGATTTAAATCTTGGGCCCAAAAAGGGCTGGAAAAGATTGGTGATCTTTATAACGAACAAAAAGTATTGATGCAGTTTCAAGAATTGGTTAATAAATTTAATATTCCCCATAACCATTTTTTCAAATATTTACAACTACAAAATTTTATTAGAACACAACAGAATCAAACACTATCTATTCCTACATTGTCTATCATGGAAAAAATGATGGAAATGGATTGTTGGGCAAAGGGACTAATATCAAAATTTTATAAACACCTGATTGATGAATGCACCGAAACATCTGTAAAAAAAACTGGATGCTTGGAGGGAGGACTTTGGTACTGACATTTCATTAGAGATGTGGCAGGAAACATGTAAAAAAGCACAAACACAAACTATTAATACACGCCTGAACCTGCTGCAGTACAACTGGCTGATGAGAACATACATAACTCCAGAAAAGCTAAATCAATATAATTGTGCTATTCCTGACACATGCACCAAGTGCAACGTGGAAAAAGGTACATTCTTCCATTGTGTTTGGCAATGTACAGAAATACAAATATTTTGGTGGGAAGTGACAATCCACATTCAAAGTATATTAAGTGTCCAGATCCCATTTACTCCAGTTTTTTTTTTTTTGGGGCATTTATCCAGAGGCAATAAAATTCAAGAAAAGTCAGAAAATGTTTCTAGATTTGTGTATATTATTAGCAAAAAGACTGGTAGCAATTTGTTGGAAAGATATTAAGCGTCCAAGTATAGGGAGATGGATTTCTGAATTGACTACTACACTCCCTTTAGAAAAGATCTCTTATACAATCAGACATAAACAAAACCAATTCTACAAAATTTGGGACCCATTCATTAAATATATTACAACAAAAGATTTAACAAACATAATGGAAGAAGCAGAATAGACCTTTATTATCATCTCCTTTTTTTTTTTTTTTTTTAATTTACTCTGTGGACCTCAAAAATGAAACTCTTTTATGTTTAATGTACTCTACTTTAAAGAAATAGTATTTAGATCCCCAAGTGTAAATATCTGAATGCAAGCCATGTTTCGTATGTGTTAAATGTTTGCAAATGTTCTTTTTGCCTTAAATGAAAAATTCAATAAAAATATTGTTGGCAAAAAAAGAATGAACATACATACAGAAATAAATAAGTGTTTCCTGTGAATACCTAGTGACTCTTACACCTCCATTTCATCCCTGTCTTATTTAAGTTTAATGACAGTTTGTTTTGGTCAAACCATATTTTCAATGTGTTAATTTCTTCAGTGATTTCCTCGAGAACTATCTGCCAAACTAGAAAACTGCTGCATCCTAGTAAGAGCAGAATACTACTGGAATGAATATGAATAAGGAAAGTTGTTTTTTTCTCTCACCTAAATGGATGCTGCATTCACTGCAGTTTATTGTCTGGAATAGTCCCGGATTGCATTTCAGAGCTTCTACGTAGAATTGAAACATTTTCGTGCAGGTGGTGTTGGGGGTAATTTTGGGTTTCAGCTTTTTTTGTTTTTCATCACTTTCATCCCTGAATATGTCAATTGTGAGTCACTTTTGTGCGGATTAAAGTTACTAACTGGGACTCCTGTCTTGTTGCAAGAAAGAAACGAGAATCGTCCTCCGTTCTGTTCACACAGCTCCAAACGCTGCGCGGCTCTCTGCCGAGTCAAGTTAGAACGATAGAATTCAGTCTGAATTAATAACTTCAAAGTGAAACACTGTTTTGTTTATTTTTAATTTATGTCCAGAGATCAAGGATACAGTGACTAATTTCATATTTATTTACTTTAAGACTCAATGAAATACATAGAAAACCTGTAAAGCCTACTTTTAGTACAAAATTCACGAGGTATCGATAAGGGAATCGATAAGGAATTGGATCAATAAGCAGAATCGATAATGGCATTGATATCGATAAAACCTTATCAATACCCATCCCTATTCAGTGGTACATTTTGCCAGTTTGTTTTTTAATGTACCATCCTCCCTCTCTACAGCTCCTCCTGATTGTGGATGATAGCTGCAGTGATTTTTAAGCTCAATGTCCGAGACAGCACT
The DNA here is from genome assembly GCF_902500255.1 of Thalassophryne amazonica. NCBI lineage: Eukaryota > Metazoa > Chordata > Actinopteri > Batrachoidiformes > Batrachoididae > Thalassophryne > Thalassophryne amazonica. Next base: position 9,875,777 of record NC_047111.1, on the reverse strand, counting down.
CAGCTCTTTGATCACTTCATTCACAAAGTGTGTACCATTGTCTGAAGAAAGTTTTTCTGGAACTCCCCATCTGGGAAGAACGTCTGCAGCTTTTGCTGCTGCCTTTGCTGAGGCGTGTTTTGTTGGAAAACATGTCCACTATTACAAGGCGTACTGCCTTGTAATAGTGGACATGCATACATACCTGCACACATACATGCACACATACCTATGGCAGGTTATTGCCATAGGTATTAAAGGCACCGCGCTGCGGTGGTTTGAATCATATTTGTCTAATAGATTACAATTTGTTCATGTACATGGGGAATCTTCTTCACAGACTAGGGTTAATTATGGAGTTCCACAAGGTTCTGTGCTAGGACCAATTTTATTCACTTTATACATGCTTCCCTTAGGTAGTATTATTAGACGGTATTGCTTAAATTTTCATTGTTACGCAGATGATACCCAGCTTTATCTATCCATGAAGCCAGAGGACACACACCAATTAGCTAAACTGCAGGACATAAAGACATGGATGACCTCTAATTTCCTGCTTTTAAACTCAGATAAAACTGAAGTTATTGTACTTGGCCCCACAAATCTTAGAAACATGGTGTCTAACCAGATCCTTACTCTGGATGGCATTGCCCTGGCCTCTAGTAATACTGTGAGAAATCTTGGAGTCATTTTTGATCAGGATATGTCATTCAAAGCGCATATTAAACAAATATGTAGGACTGCTTTTTTGCATTTACGCAGTATCTCTAAAATCAGAAAGGTCTTGTCTCAGAGTGATGCTGAAAAACTAATTCATGCATTTATTTCCTCTAGGCTGGACTATTGTAATTCATTATTATCAGGTTGTCCTAAAAGTTCCCTAAAAAGCCTTCAGTTAATTCAAAATGCTGCAGCTAGAGTACTGACGGGGACTAGAAGGAGAGAGCATATCTCACCCATATTGGCCTCTCTTCATTGGCTTCCTGTTAATTCTAGAATAGAATTTAAAATTCTTCTTCTTACTTATAAGGTTTTGAATAATCAGGTCCCATCTTATCTTAGGGACCTCGTAGTACCATATCACCCCAATAGAGCGCTTCGCTCTCAGACTGCAGGCTTACTTGTAGTTCCTAGGGTTTGTAAGAGTAGAATGGGAGGCAGAGCCTTCAGCTTTCAGGCTCCTCTCCTGTGGAACCAGCTCCCAATTCAGATCAGGGAGACAGACACCCTCTCTACTTTTAAGATTAGGCTTAAAACTTTCCTTTTTGCTAAAGCTTATAGTTAGGGCTGGATCGGGTGACCCTGAACCATCCCTTAGTTATGCTGCTATAGACGTAGACTGCTGGGGGGTTCCCATGATGCACTGTTTCTTTCTCTTTTTGCTCTGTATGCACCACTCTGCATTTAATCATTAGTGATCGATCTCTGCTCCCCTCCACAGCATGTCTTTTTCCTGGTTCTCTCCCTCAGCTCCAACCAGTCCCAGCAGAAGACTGCCCCTCCCTGAGCCTGGTTCTGCTGGAGGTTTCTTCCTGTTAAAAGGGAGTTTTTCCTTCCCACTGTAGCCAAGTGCTTGCTCACAGGGGGTCGTTTTGACCGTTGAGGTTTTACATAATTGTTGTGTGGCCTTGCCTTACAGTGTGAAGCGCCTTGGGGCGACTGTTTGTTGTGATTTGGCACTATATAAAAAAAATTGATTGATTGATTGATTGATTGATCTCAACGGGGCTTCCATGCAGGAATAATAAGGAATGAAATTCCTACAATAGGAGCACATCCCCAGGAAAGACATTTGTTTTCTTTTGTTTGTGGGCGGGGCAAATTAATGATGGCTTGAACACGTGTTATTATTATTGTTATAATTGTCAACCCTTTTTTACTTTCATCCACCTGCACACACACCCTCGTGTAACCACACACTCTCCACCAACTCAAACTTGCACTTCCAACTTTCCAGCATTCTTAATCCAACTTTCACCTGCACGTTCCTTCTCTTCACATATCATGCACGGAAAATAACACACGTAGTGCCGCATTTCCATCCTGACAACTGAAACCCATCAGAGTTGAGGGTCCAAAAACATTCTCATACCTTCCAGTCGGCTCTTTGTTCTCTCTGGTTGAGTGTTTTAATCACTCTGTTCCCAAACAAACCGATAAGACTTGCAGTTTTTCTCAAGCAGTTGTGGGGGTGTGTAGTGATGTGGGGGGGGGGGCGAAAATTTGAAGCTTCCCTCTGCATTTGTGCGTGTGCACGTGTATGCTTCTTCCCCGACACCTTCAACGTCAGTTCTCTGCTCACAGTCTGAAAAAAGCTTTTGGACACAAAATTTCCCTGTTTCTCATTTTGGCCAATGAAAGTAACTTCAGACTTTACAAACTAATTTTTTTTGTGACACCTTATGTCCCTTTGCCAGGTGTGAAAGAAGCAACAAAGTGTCGCACTCACACTGCTCCTTAGAAGGAGACACAATCAGCAAATCATCAACATACTGCAAGAGGGCGGTTCCCTGTGATAAGGTCAAAGAGGTCAAGCTGTCAGCCAAAGCCTGACAACACGTGAGGGCTACTAGTAACCCCTTGGGGTAGGCGGTCCAGGTATACTGTTGACCCTTGAAAGTAAAACCAGAACTGAGAATCTGGATGCACAGGAACAGAAAAGAAAGCATTAGAGAGGTCGACCACAGAGAAGAACTGAGAATCAGTCGGGGCTTGAGACAGAATTGTGTGTGGATTTGGTCCCACAGGAGCTGGTGGTATGATTGAAGCATTTACTGATGGAAATCTCGAACAAAAGTCCATTCAGTGGGTTGTCCTGCAGGATGAATCTTTTTCACTGGGAATACTGACGTCAAAACAGGAGAGTTTTGGATGGGTGTCACAATTCCTGCATTCAACAGGAATTGAAAAACAGGGTTATTCCATCCACAGCTTCCTGCCTGAGTGGATATTGTGTTTTTTTTTGTTTGTTTGTTTTTTAAAGCTCTAACAGCGTTTCACCAGTAGAAGATCTCACAGTCGAGTCTTTTGACAACATACACAGCTCTGTCTGATCAGGAGAAGAGGAGATTTTTATTCCCTGGTCTGTGTAACACAGGACGGCATCACAAGAGTACAAAATGTCTCGACCTAGAAAATTTTGTTGGACACTTTGGAGACATGACAAACTCGTGTTGAAACTGATGATCTCCGATCTCTCAACAGCACAGAGCTGGTTTGGAAAATGGTTCACTCAAAGTCTCCCCACTAGCACAGACTGACACACGTGTCTTTTCCCAGGTTCCAGACCTTCAAAATAAGAGCTCTGTATCAAAGATCTTGTGGTGCCAGTGTGAATCATGAATTTCAGTTTTTCTTCTATTTACAGTTAGAACAGCTGTTGGCAAAATTTCAAAAGGTTGTGGTTTTAAAACACATGATATGGATTAGAGAGGTTTTCAAATTCTGCAATCTTATTTAAAACCATTGGTTGGACCTCTGGAGGGATTTGTGTTAGTTTTTGACTTAAATAATCATTTACTTTACTCTCAAACTTTATATTTGTGTGGTGTTCCACGGCGGGTGTGACTGTGTTGTGGGTGTTTGATTCACCGTGTGCCGTGCTGGCCGTCTGTCGTGGTCAGTCCGCGAGGGTGTCCTGAGTCTGCTGGGCTGGACCCTGTTCTGCTCTGTGTCCGCGTTGTGCTCTGGACGGCATTATGGGCACTTCAGTGGACCAGCGGTCTGATGCTCCACAACTGAAACAGCCATTTGGGTCCCAGGATGGATCTTGAGTGTCTCTGGGTCGAGGAGCATGTGATGGTCTTCGATCAAAGTTCTGTCTGACACGTTGAGGAGGACGTCCCCTCTCAACAGACATCATGGTGAGGGCGGTGCAGATGTCTTAGGGCATTCATCATGGTGTAATGATCAGAGTCCTTGTTCTTGGTGGCTTTCCTCACCTCCTTTGCTTCAGCGTGACGATGTTTTAGAATGTCATTTATTCTGTTGTCAGCCCATCCTCCGACCAGGGTTTGTTCAATTCCCGGACGGATCTCAGATCTCAGGCCAGGAACCAGACAGGACTTTAGGGCAGCTTCAAACGGTGTCTCTCCCTTTGCATCATAGGCACCATCAGCTCTTTCATGATCACTGTGGCTGGACATTTGGCCTTGATGTCATCACAAACTGCTCTGACATGCAGTTTGTACTCGCTGGCGTTTTCCCAGATGATGGTTTCAGCTCTCAGTCTTTGTTCAGGTGGTCTTTCAACCACAGCTTGGATTTTCAGGTGTGGTTGGCCTGGAACAAAGGTTTTTAAAAGGCTGGTCAGTTCCTCACCTGTTGGTCTCCAGGCGTGACAGAAAGCCTCCAATCTTTCAGCAAACCCCTCTCCACCTTGGCTGAGTGGAGGGAGATAGTCTCAGTCCACATATGGCGGTGGACAAGGACATTTTCACCGTGAGCACCAGGAAACTCGATCATTGGCATGGCAAAGATGTCTTGCTGTTTCACCTGAGGCTTGGCGCTGCGGGCTCTGGTGTTATGAGGTGAGCGGTGGACAGCTTTGCCCTCAACGGGTGGTTGCGGTTGTCCTCCCATAGTGCCTGATGGATCATCGTCATCCAGGAGTTCTGATGGGGGAGGTGGTAAGGGCTCCTCTTGTGATGGAGCAGATGGACCTGGCTGGGCGGCATCAAGCTGCTGGACTTGTTGTGGCGGTTGGGGTCGGCGATACACAGGACACCAGTCCTCCCCTTGCGGACTTGGACCCTTGACTTTGGGCACAGCCAGGCTCAGATAGAGGGTGTTGGGGGGGGGGGGGGGGGGGGGTTAAGGAGGTGGAGGAGGAGAAGAGAAGGGAAGGGATTATTAGCTGATAATATTTGTCCCGCACATGTGTGCGTGTGTGTGTGTGTGTGCAAGTGCGTCTCTTTTTCTCCCTCTACTTCCTTCTTTTCTCCCTTCTTTCTGTTTTTATTTCTCAAAGGACAATCATTTGACCACATGTCAAATGCAGTATAACATTTCTCTGTCTGTCACGTCCACTGTCCTCACTCTCGTTTTTGACATAACTTTTGCCTTCTGTTTATCCATATTTTCTTTTAGTTTGTCCAGTTGATTTCTGCTTAAACTACCTCCTGCTGGGAACCCAAAATCTCTCACCCATATATTCACATGTGTGAGACAATTGTCCCCATATTTCTCCAGCATTATTTGCACAATTGGAGAGCACCAGTCGACTTCATTAGGTTTTTCTTTCCCTGTTTTGTTCCTCATTTCACAACTCAGAGTCACCTTTGATCCTCCCATAAGCTCAGAGAATCAAAATTCTCCTGCAACTTTGAAATAAAACGTCTTTCATTTCCTACAGCTCAGAGGTCTCTGACCTTCTACACTTGGAGTCAGCTCTTGTTTTATGCTGACTCTTACCTCAGAAACTCAGACCACTCGTCTTTAAAGAGTTTCTTACCAGGGCCCACACTCAGCATGCCCGTATATAGAGGGGGTTCAGGGGGTTCAACCGAACCCCCCCGAGAATTCTGCTGATTTTTTTCTGCAGATTTTTTTCTGATCTGGATATCAATGTTATGTATTTTCTTTTCATAGATAATAAGCAACAAGCACTAACTGTTACACAGCTATTATCACACACCCTCAAGTTTCAATTTCCTCTGCCAGAGTAATCCCTTAAGTGATGAAAGGGGAAACTGCTAGATCAACTTTTCCCATGGGGGTTGAGCATTTTTGCTCCCTGGTCCCTATCCTTCTCTGATATCAAACAGATTAGCAGGCTTGTAAATACCCATGTAGACACACAATTACACTTGTCTGGTTTGTAAAAACATGTTTGTATGTATAAGCTGAGAAATAAAGGGAGCTTCTGTTGCAAATACTATAAAGGTGCAAATATTCGTGTGGGATTTATTATGCAAATTTCGCAAGTTAAACAAGGTCGCCAAATTAAATACCGCTATTTTAATACATAACGTACATATACGTACATATTCATAATGTAAATGGGAGGTGATGGTCTAATGGTTAAGGTGTTGGGCTTGAGTCCAGAAGATCATGGGTTCAAATCCCCACCTGACTGGAAAATTACTAAGGGCCCTTGGGCAAGGCCTTTAATCCCCTATTGCTCCCGGTGTGTAGTGAGCGCCTTGTATGGCAGCACCCTGACATCGGGGTGAATGTGAGGCATAATTGTAAAGCGCTTTGAGCGTCTGATGCAGATGGAAAAGCGCTATATAAATGCAGTCCATTTAAACGCGAATATTAATACCGCTAAATACGAGGTCTGTTAGAAAACTATCCGACCTTTATATTTTTTGCAAAAACTATATGGATTTGAATCATGTGCGCTTGCATCAGCCAAGCTTGAACCTTCGTGCGCATGCATGAGTTTTTTCACGCCTGTCGGTTGCGAATGACGCAACTGACAGGCAGGTATAAAGTTTGCATTAATGTTATCTTGGTTCTTCCTGGGTGGTTCTTATGGCAACTGATCCAATCCCAAACAAGGACTATTTGTATATAAAAATGTATTTCCTAAAATGATACATTTTGGGTTTCAAATGAAATTTATGTAGCTTTTAACCCCTCAAAATCCTCAAAAAGCTTCTGCTTTGGGGGGGCTTTGCCCCCCTGAGCCCCCCACGAGAGCATTGCGCCTCGACCCCACCAGGGGCCCTGCGGCCCACTGGACCCCCAACTCAAGGATTTGACCCCGCCTTTCACATTCCTATATACAGCCCTGCTCAGTTAAAATAAAGTTTTATTTTAACTTGCAACACCTGGTTCTCAAACAGTCAATTTTAACTTCCACAATAAAAATGGCAGCCTCTCTCACCAGTGTTGTTGGTATGACACCCACGGTTCATGGAATGCCGCACTGATGATCGGGAACCCAGAGCCAGTCGGTCCGCCGTCCGTTAATAACGGGTACGAGGCAGATCTCTACCTACTAGATCTGTTTGGCCATCCATCCGGTCTGACAGTCCAGGAATATCCCACTTCTGACACCAGCTTGTGGAGGCAAAATTACAAACTTTGGACCAAGCTGTCTCTGGCTGTCGTAGAAGGAAGAGTCAGGAGGTTGACTGTTTGTCAAAATGAAGAGGTTTGGACACACCAACGAGCAGCATACAGCAAGTGTCTGAGCGTGTGTGTGTGTGTGTGTGTGTGTGCTTCAGCACTTAGAGTGCACCCTTATGTACACATGCAAGGATGGTGTTTGTGCACAAGTTCTCATGAGCTCATCTCCCCAACCTGATAGTGGTAGCTATCTGAAGATGACTTCATCTCGAAACCGGCTGTGGAGAGACGAATTCCCACAGAAAATGTTTTTGTCTCAAGGCTGCAGTTAGATGCGATCAGAACAGACTCTGTGTCACTGAGTCAGACACAAACATGTGGCTATCAGTCTTTTGCACAAACTGCATGAACGGTCTCTGGATTAAGGACATTTCACAGTGCATTCACACAGTGATGAACACAATATGAAATAAACATGGTGTCATATGAAGACAGTTGTTTTGCTTTCACACTAGCAAACAATAGAAAATGGTGTCAGAAGTGGTGCTAAAATGTTTTTGAGAAGGAGAGACGACTGGACGGAAGTAAATCGCCAGCATGAAAGACTGAGGAAGATAAAAATAACTTTGGTCATCGGCTAGGTGGGAGCTAACGCTAACAAGCTAGTTATGGCGCAGTCAGAAAAGTTCATTAAAAATGGCACAATATCAAGAAAAGCCACCAGAAAAAGTTTTCATTCAAGGCAGAAGACTGGCCCAAATGGATAAAATGCTTTGAGGGGTTCCAGATAGCGTCAGGACTGGAAAGTCAAGCTGATGAAAATCAAGTGATTGCACTGATTTACAGTATGGGAGAAGAGGCTGAGGACATTTTAGTCTCTCTACATCTCACCCCAGAACAGGAGAGTGAGTACGATACAGTCAAAGAGAGGCTTGATGCTCACGTCATAGCTCAGAGAAATGTAATATTTGAAAGAGTTAAGTTTGATCAGCGGCAGCAAGAGATGGGCGAGTCGGTGGACAGCTTCATCACCATGCTGCACTGGTTAGCGGAGCACTGTGGATACGGTCCGCTGCACAATGAGAAGGTCAAAGACAGACGAGAGACAAGTGCTTATCGGAACAGTTACAAATGGATCCAGATCTAACACTAGAAAAAGCAGTTAGAAAAACAAAGCAGAGTGAACTGGTCAAGAAACAACAAGAAATGACATTCTTCGTACTCAACTCAACAGTGTGCTCACCAAACCACAAAGGGGCGCCAGAGCCAAACACAACAAGCTACAGCCCAAAAAAGAATTCAACAAAGCCAAGCCGTGCACAAGATGTGGAGACACAAAAGGTCACACATTTCAGCAAGGAAGTTACATGCAATAACTACAAAATTTAATTTTCAATTTATTTTCATTTATATAGCACCAAATCACAACAGAGTTGCCTCAAGGTGCTTCACACAAGTAAGGTCTAACCTTACCAACCCCCAGAGCAACAGTGGTAAGAAAAAACTCCCTCTGAGGAAGAAACCTCAAGCAGACCAGACTCAAAGGGGTGACCCTCTGCTTGGGCCATGATACAGACATAAATTACAGAACATTACAGCAAAAAGCATAAAGCATAAAAATTGCAGCAAAAATTACTGCAAAAAAGAGGACATTTTGCTCGAGAATGCAGGTCTAAGAAAATGCATGAATTAAATATCGAAGTAATAACAGAGGATTCTTCATCAGATGAAACTGCATTCCTGGGCTAACTATCAAGTGATTCTAAAGAGCTGTGGATGAGTGAAATAAATATGGACAACTACAATGCTGTGTTTAAAGGTCCTGATGTGACAGCAAATCCAACAAACGTGGATGGAAAACAAGAGTTCAGTGGAAAGTGCTGAGGGGGTCAGACAGGTTAAGGGCAAGTTTACAGCAACACTCAAAAGGAAAGACAAAAGCATAATGGAAGACATTTATGTTGTTGAAGGACTTAGTACAGCTTTACTGAGCAGGCAAGCAGCCACTGCACCACATCTAGTAGCTCGGCTCGATACAGCTACTCTGGACTCTAAAGAGACAGTCAAACAGGAATTTCCAGAGCTCTTCACAGGACTGGGAGACATGAAAGGAGAATACAACACTGTACTGAAACCAGGAGCACTACCATTCTCCGTCTAAACGCCACGGCGCATCTCTCCCCCTCTACTGCCAAAAGTGAAAGAGGAACTGAACCACATGGAGCAACAAGATGTCAAGGTGGAGCAGCCTACAGAATGGTGCACATCTACGGTGGTGGTTCCCAAACCCACACAAGATCGAGTGAGAATATGCTCCGACCTCACTCAGCTCAACAAATCTGTATTAAGAGAGAGACACCAGCTACCTTCAGTAGAAAACACACTGGGACAGCTCTCAGGTGCCAAGGTGCTTTCAAAGCTAGATGCCAATGCAGGTTTCTGGCAGATTCCTCTTTCCAAAGAATCATCTCTGCTCACAACCTTTATTGCTCCCTTCGGTCACTATTGCTACATTCTGCTGTGCTTTGGACTCTGTTCAGCGCAAGAACACTTCCAGAAATGCCTGCAGCACATTCTGGAGGGCGTGGGGTGAGTTGGGTGCCAAATGGATGATGTTCTCATCTGGGGAGCAGATGAAAAAGAGCTTGATGAAAGGCTAAGGAAAGCTCTTCACATGTCTGCGAGATACAGGTGTGACGCTGAATGACAAGTGTGAATTTTTGAAGGCCAAGATTAAGTTCCTGGGTCAGATCGTTCAGGCATCTGGAGTCAGCCCGGACCCAGATAAAATAAGTGCAGTAACAACCATGAAGGAGCAATATTTCAGAGGTGTGATGTTTCCTGGGAATGGCAAACCACCTTGGAAAGTTTTTGCCACACTTGGCAGAAAAAACATTTCCATTCAGAGCTCTATTGAGAAAAATAAACCTGTGGCCACGGGGACATCAGCAAATACAGGCTTTTGAAAGCATAAAACAGGACTTGACAGAACCTCCAGGACCAGCACTGTATGATCCCTCCATGGACACGTTAGTCTCAGCGGATTCATCTTCCTGTGGACTTGGTGCTGTTCTTTTACAGAAATCTAACAGTGTGGACTGGAAACCAATGGCATGTGCATATTTAGCACTGAGCACCACAGAGCAGCGCTTTGTGCAAATTGAGAAAGAAGCGCGAGCCACAGCGTGGGCTTGTGAGAGATTTACAGAGTTTCTGAACCAAAAAGACTTTCACATTTTCACAACCGACCACAAAACTCTCGTCCCACTGCTGGGTTCAAGAAACCTGGATGAAGTGCCTCCACATAGCCAACATCTGAAAATGCGTCTCATGAGATTTTCATTCACCATATCACACATGGCTGGTAAAGAGATCGCAACAGCTGATCTATCGATAGTGCCAGGAGCATGTTCAGAGGAGCGACCGCCCTACCTGCAACTGAAAAGAGACTCAAAGAAATACAAACTCACCAGGACGAGGATGTAATGTTGCAGCAGCTCAAGCAGTTTTGCGTAAGAGGTTGGCCAGACAAGATTTCAATAGAAAAGACCTTTGCCATACTTACCTTTTGCAGGTGAACTGACTGTTCAGAACGGTTTGTTGTTACTAGGCTGTAGGCTCGTCATACCAAAAGCACTCAGGGATGACGTACTGAACAAACTTCATGAGGCCCATTTGGGCATAACAAAGAGTAGAGAATATGCTAAACAATCTGTGTGGTGGCCAAGTCTTAGCAAAGAACTGACACAACTCATTGAAAACTGTGACACATGTGCCCGTGAGTGAGTTCACAACAAAGAGACTATGTTAGGAACTGACTTTCTTTCCAGACCATGGTGTACAGTGGGTGTAGATCTGTTTCAGTTTGGTAAAAAACAGTATCTCACTGTCGTAGAGTATTTTTCTAGGTTTTTTGAGGTAGCCAAACTTTCAGGTACAACTTCGGAAGCAGTCGTTGACCACTGTAAGTCTAGGCATGGTATACCTGAGGTAGTGCACTCAGATAATGGTCCACAGTTTGCATCAGAAGCTTTCCAGAAGTTCACACTAATGTGGGATTTTCCACACATCACATCCAGTGGAGGTGGAGCGTGCGATAAGGGCTTACTAAAGAAGTCCAGTGATCCCTGCTTGGCTTTGATGGCTTATCGTGCCTCGCCCTTAGCCAATGAGTATTGTCCCACAGAACTGCTCATGGGTCATAGGATACGTACCACTGTTCCTGTCATTCCTTCGCAGCTCGATCCAAAGTGAGCTGACTTTGGAAAGGTGAAGAGGAGAGAATGGAGTTACAGACAAAAACAAAAACAGAACTACGACAAAGGACACAGAGCTCATGGCATGCCCAGCTTGCAGCATGGAGACCATGTGCGGGTCAATCAATCAATCAATCAACTTTTTTCTTGTATAGCGCCAAATCACAACAAACAGTTGCCCCAAGGCGCTCCACATTGCAAGGCAAGGCCATACAATAATTATGAAACACAGTCTACGTCTAAAGCAACATAACCAAGGGATGGTCCAGGGTCACCCGATCCAGCCCTAACTATAAGCCTTAGCGAAAAGGAAAGTTTTAAGCCTAATCTTAAAAGTAGAGAGGGTATCTGTCTCCCTGATCTGAATTGGGAGCTGGTTCCACAGGAGAGGAGCCTGAAAGCTGAAGGCTCTGCCTCCCATTCTACTCTTACAAACCCTAGGAACTACAAGTAAGCCCGCAGTCTGAGAGCGAAGCGCTCTAATGGGGTAATATGGTACTACAAGGTCCCTAAGATAAGATGGGACCTGATTATTCAAAACCTTATAAGTAAGAAGAAGAATTTTAAATTCTATTCTAGCATTAACAGGAAGCCAATGAAGGGAGGCCAACACGGGTGAGATATGCTCTCTCCTGCTAGTCCCCGTCAGTACTCTAGCTGCAGCATTCTGAACCAACTGAAGGCTTTTTAGGGAACTTTTAGGACAACCTGATAATAATGAATTACAATAGTCCAGCCTAGAGGAAATAAATGCATGAATTAGTTTTTCAGCATCACTCTGAGACAAGACCTTTCTGATTTTAGAGATATTGCGTAAATGCAAAAAGGCAGTCCTACATATTTGTTTAATATGCGCTTTGAATGACATATCCTGATCAAAAATAACTCCAAGATTTCTCACAGTATTACTAGAGATCAGGGAAATGCCATCCAGAGTAACGATCTGGTTAGACACCATGCTTCTAAGATTTGTGGGGCCAAGTACAATAACTTCAGTTTTATCTGAGTTTAAAAGCAGGAAATTAGAGGTCATCCATGTCTTTATGTCTGTAAGACAATCCTGCAGTTTAGCTAATTGGTGCGTATCCTCTGGCTTCATGGATAGATAAAGCTGGGTATCATCTGCGTAACAATGAAAATTTAAGCAATACCGTCTAATAATACTGCCCAAGGGAAGCATGTATAAAGTGAATAAAATTGGTCCTAGCACAGAACCTTGTGGAACTCCATAATTAACTTTAGTCTGTGAAGAAGATTCCCCATTTACATGAACAAACTGTAATCTATTAGACAAATATGATTCAAACCACCGCAGCGCAATGCCTTTAATACCTATGACATGCTCTAATCTCTGTAATAAAATTTTATGGTCAACAGTATCAAAAGCAGCACTGAGGTCCAACAGAACAAGCACAGAGATAAGTCCACTGTCCGAAGCCATAAGAAGATCATTTGTAACCTTCACTAATGCTGTTTCTGTACTATGATGAATTCTAAAACCTGACTGAAACTCTTCAAATAGACCATTCCTCTGCAGGTGATCAGTTAGCTGTTTTACAACTACCCTCTCAAGAATCTTTGAGAGAAAAGGAAGGTTGGAGATTGGCCTATAATTAGCTAAGATAGCTGGGTCAAGTGATGGCTTTTTAAGTAATGGTTTAATTACTGCCACCTTAAAGGCCTGTGGTACATAACCAACTAACAAAGATAGATTGATCATATTTAAGATTGAAGCATTAAATAATGGTAGGACTTCCTTGAGCAGCCTGGCAGGAATGGGGTCTAATAAGCATGTTGATGGTTTGGATGAAGTAACTAATGAAAATAACTCAGACAGAACAATCGGAGAGAAAGAGTCTAACCAAATACCGGCATCACTGAAAGCAGCCAAAGATAACGATACATCTTTGGGATGGTTATGAGTAATTTTTTCTCTAATAGTCAAAATTTTGTTAGCAAAGAAAGTCATGAAGTCATTACTAGTTAAAGTTAATGGAATACTCAGCTCAATAGAGCTCTGACTCTTTGTCAGCCTGGCTACAGTGCTGAAAAGAAACCTGGGGTTGTTCTTATTTTCTTCAATTAGTGATGAGTAGAAAGATGTCCTAGCTTCAAGAAGGGCTTTCTTATAGAGCAACAAACTCTTTTTCCAGGCTAAGTGAAGATCTTCTAAATTAGTGAGACGCCATTTCCTCTCCAACTTACGGGTTATCAGCTTTAAGCTACGAGTTTGTGAGTTATACCACGGAGTCAGACACTTCTGATTTAAAGCTCTCTTTTTCAGGGTCAAGGACATGCTACTATTCTACTCTATTCTACTCTTCTTTTTTTTTAGATATTTAGATATACCTTAATGTACACTAGTATAGTTCTACCTTAGAATTGGAATGTATTATAGAAGACATAGCTTACTGAATTTTCATGCAGCAGAGAAGGACTGTGGTGTCCACAGCAGACACACCCAGATCCTACATCGTTGAAACATCACGTGGCTATCTCCAGAGGAACAGGTACCATCTCTCATGTATACCTGTAGCTTCTGAGCTGCAGCTCACTGTCCTGACTAGACCAGAAAACAATGCTGCAGAGACCGTGAATGAACTGGTCTCACCTGTAGGACTCAGCAAACACCAGAGTCTGAGAAACGTTTTTCTGCTCAAGTCAGAAACTCACTGGAGTACCTCAAAGACTTTGTTAACTGAGTTGAAGTGATTTTTGGGGCAGAATAATCCCCACATTCAGCTCGAGGGTTTGGGTAGTCTACCCCATTCCCTCATTTGTCTCAATTATTCTTTTTGGAAAAGATGTCAGCTGTGTTTGGTGAGGACATCTAGTGGAAAAAAACGTGTTTGATAAAAAAGTGTTTGCAAGTTTTATTAATAAGTTGTTGTAAAGTGCACAAATTGCAATACCAGTGGTGTTCATGTGTGAATTCGAAGGGGTTTGAACTTCTCCAGTGTTTAAGAACAAATGCAGTATTGATACACAGAGATTTGTTCCTATCAAGAAAGGGGGACGTAGTAACAGGCTGGGTAGGAACCTTTGTCCCTGTATGTTGCTGGGGGGAAGACAAATAAATGTTCTGGCTTTACTTGAACGCAGCTGTGCCTCGTCTCTGCCTCCCAGGTTTCTATGTACCTAACAAACAATAGAACAGTTACTTTAACTGCTAACCGCAGACGACAGAAGACAAACCACAGCGCCCAGAGTCAGATCATGTTATTGTATAACTGGCATGCTGTGAGAGAATTTCCACCACCATTGGACCTGAAAATAAACCTCAAAAGAATCATGGACACATGAGTCATTTAGTACCAGGTCACCTGACTTAAAGGCAATGTTTGAGTCTTGGATCTGTGATCTCCACTAACTTCAAAATCCAATTATTAAAGCTTCTTTTACTTTCTGCCAGAAACCAAAATATGAGATTCGCTGGAAGATCATCGAGAGCACCGAAGGCAACAACTACACATTTGTTGACCCCGCCCACCTGCCGTACAATCGAAAGTGGGAGTTTCCCAGAGACCAGCTGCGCCTTGGTATGATGGCAACATCAGCTTCAGAGTCTGATGATGTCATGTTTAGTCTTAGAGTGTGATGACATCATGCTTTTCTTTGACCATGACCTTTGATCCCCATGTGTCCACTTCAGGTGCTGTTTTGGGCTCTGGAGCTTTTGGGAAAGTGGTGGAGGCCACGGCCTACGGTCTAGGCACTGAGAGCAACATGACCCGTGTTGCAGTCAAAATGCTCAAACGTTAGTCAGTCACACCCCCACCACATCTTGACAATTTAGCCAGTGTATGCTGACTATATTAAAAATGCTGGCGTATGCAGGTGTTTGTATAAAAATTTAGTTAAGAGCACGTTGAAGCACACTGATATTCATCATAATATGCCAAGTACCTCGAAAAATTTTGGGCATGCGATTGCTCACACACGTTTCTTGTAAGTTACTCATAAGTTGAAATATGTCCATTGATGCTGTCTACTGATTGGCTGAACAACTGAAAGCTGCAGTTGTGTGAACAGTTCAGACTGGTTTAAATATTAAAACCATTCACACATGGAGTAAATATAAAGTCTTAATCTCACCTGTTGGTTTCAGTCGGATTCATCATCACAGCCTGATGAAAACATATCCACATAAAGCCCCCTGATTTGGGAAAATGACTTCTGAAAGTACTTTAGTTCCTTGTTGTGGCTGAAGAAACAGCATTTTTTAAAAAGTCCCTCTGTGTTTGTCTGCTCTTGGTGCATTTCTCAGCCTGAACCAGAGAATGCTGGCTCTTTGTGCCACAACAAGACAAATAACTTATTACCGAGGTCAAAATATGACCATCAGGTATTGTGAAGACTGTGTGTCTGACCGTCTGTCTGTCCATTTGTCCATCTGTCCATCCCTCCGTCCATCCGTCCATCTGTCTGTCCATCTGTCTGTCTGTGCTCAGCATAAGTCCAGTCCTGTTACTGCCAGAGTCTTCAAATTCACAGGGAGCATTCTTGGGACACAGACCTTGGACAAGTTCAAAGATTCTGTTTCAATCTGTTAAGGGTTTTTTTTTTTTTTGAGTGGTGGGGGTGACAGTCAGTCACTAGTGGAGTTCCTTGCTCTATGCATGGGTAATAGAGATGAGTTTTATCCATGTCATTGCATATTTTAGCGTTGCGTTATATGTTTAAGTTGAAACGCAACCAGTTCTTCAGCATTCTGCACGCCATGAAAATAAATCCCATGATCCACCAAGACAACAATAGCAATATAATTCATTGCTAAAATACCCTCTGCCATATGAGCCTTGTGTTCTTTATAATTTGCAGTTGTTTAATTAATTATTAAGATCCTATTGTCTTATGTACAATTTCTATGTGTTTCAATAAAGCCCCTTTATCAGTCATTCAATCAAAACAATATATATGTTTTAACAGCATCTGCAGGAGGGCGTGCATGTGCCCAAATACAACCCCTGGCAAAAATTATGGAATCACCGGCCTCGGAGGATGTTCATTCAGTTGTTTAATTTTGTAGAAAAAAAAGCAGATCACAGACATGACCCCGAAACTAAAGTCATTTCAAATGGCAACTTTCTGGCTTTAAGAAACACTATAAGAAATCAGGGGAAAAATTGTGGCAGTCAGTAACGGTTACTTTTTTAGACCAAGCAGAGGGAAAAAAATATGGAATCACTCAATTCTGAGTAAAAAATTATGGAATCATGAAAAACAAAAGAACGCTCCAACACATCACTAGTATTTTGTTGCACCACCTCTGGCTTTTATAACAGCTTGCAGTCTCTGAGGCATGGACTTAATGAGTGACAAACAGTACTCTTCATCAATCTAGCTCCAACTTTTTCTGATTGCTGTTGCCAGATCAGCTTTGCAGGTTGGAGCCTTGTCATGGACCATTTTCTTCAACTTCCAAAGATTTTCAATTGGATTAAGATCCGGACTATTTGCAGGCCATGACATTGACCCTATGTGTCTTTTTGCAAGGAATGTTTTCACAGTTTTTGCTCTATGGCAAGATGCATTATCATCTTGAAAAATGATTTCATCATCCCCAAACATCCTTTCAATTGATGGGATAAGAAAAGTGTCCAAAATATCAACATAAACTTGTGCATTTATTGATGATGTAATGACAGCCATCTCCCCAGTGCCTTTACCTGACATGCAGCCCCATATCATCAATGACTGTGGAAATTTACATGTTCTCTTCAGGCAGTTATCTTTATAAATCTCATTGGAACGGCACCAAACAAAAGTTCCAGCATCATCACCTTGCCCAATGCAGATTTGAGATTCATCACTGAAAATGACTTTCATCCAGTCATCCACAGTCCACGATTGCTTTTCCTTAGCCCATTGTAACCTTGTTTTTTTCTGTTTAGGTGTTAATGATGGCTTTCGTTTAGCTTTTCTGTATGTAAATCCCATTTCCTTTAGGCGGTTTCTTACAGTTCGGTCACAGACGTTGACTCCAGTTTGCTCCCATTCGTTCCTCATTTGTTTTGTTGTGCATTTTCGATTTTTGAGACATATTGCTTTAAGTTTTCTGTCTTGACGCTTTGATGTCTTCCTTGGTCTACCAGTATGTTTGCCTTTAACAACCTTCCCATGTTGTTTGTATTTGGTCCAGAGTTTAGACACAGCTGACTGTGAACAACCAACATCTTTTGCAACATTGCGTGATGATTTACCCTCTTTTAAGAGTTTGATAATCCTCTCCTTTGTTTCAATTGACATCTCTCGTGTTGGAGCCATGATTCATGTCAGTCCACTTGGTGCAACAGCTCTCCAAGGTGTGACCACTCCTTTTTAGATGCAGACTAACGAGCAGATCTGATTTGATGCAGGTGTTAGTTTTGGGGATGAAAATTTACAGGGTGATTCCATAATTTATTCCTCAGAATTGAGTGAGTCCATATTTTTTTCCCTCTGCTTGGTCTAAAAAAGTAACCGTTACTGACTGCCACAATTATTTTTCCTGATTTCTTATAGTGTTTCTTAAAGCCAGAAAGTTGCCATTTGAAATGACTTTAGTTTTGTGTCATGTCTGTGATCTGTTTTTTTCTACAAAATTAAACAACTGAATGAACATCCTCCGAGGCCGGTGAGTCCATAATTATTGCCAGGGGTTGTATGAGCTTTTAACAAAAGCAGAAGTTTTGCAAATCAAGGAATATTTGTAGATCAGCCTCTGTGCATTTGCTGGTATTAATGAGACAAATTTAACTCCACAGGAAGTTAGCTCCCAGCCTGTAACGTCACCATGCTAATGTCCGCGAAATAAGTTCAGAGGTGTTATTAGGTTCCAAAAACTGTGTTTTCAGCTTTAGAAGTGTTTATTTCTCACTAGCTTTTACATAATATATGAGAAACATGTATATAAACACACAAAATGAAGCAGTTTTGGAGAAACCAGCTACTGATGTCACTGTATTTGGCTGTCACGCCCGCCACTCAAAAACAAAACGGAACAGCTTCACACAGAATGTGAGATTTTAACCTCTCAAAATACCTCTTTAAATAGGTAAAGGTTAGTCATCTTTGAACTTGTGCAAAATGCTCCCTGTCAATTTGAAGACTGGCAGGAACAGGTCTGGATTTTGGGGCCTTTCACACTGAACATGTCGGAAGTGTCAAATGCATCAAAAATCGGTCTAAAAAGCATTATTTTCAATGAGACGCGTTGCTTTTTAGATGAGTCAGAAGTGTTGCGTCAAAAGCCGAGCTAAACCGATGCTTCTGACGAGTGCACGCATTGCCACTTGTCAGCAGGCTGACGCGGTCAAAGTTAATCCAATCCAAGTTTCAACACTCTGAGCTGTGAGGTAGCTTTGCGTTGTCCAATAGGAATGACGCGTCGGGCCAAAACATGGAAGACTCGTGGCAGAAACCACTGATCTGTACAAAACAGATCGGTGTAGAAACCACTGATCTGTACAAAACAAACGTGTCACAGGACTGCTCATTTATAGAGCAGTTTTCTGAAGAAAAATCATTGGAAATGTTTTATTTTTGTTGTTGTTGTTTGTTACCTCAAAATTTCTGATTACTGTTAAAAAAAGTTTAGAACACTTGTAATTAAAATAGCTAAATAAATCAATAAATGGTTCTTTAGAAACCTTTCATCTGTAAATTAAAACCACCTATTATTTCAGATTGGATAATTTCTTGTTTAACATAAGGAACCCTGGACATTTATTTTTAGACTAATAAAATAACATGGAAACTTGTACATTTTTTTTTAAGTCAGGTAGATTATTTATATCTCATTTCAACCAGAAAAAAACAGACACTGTAAATAAATACTAATAATTTAACAATGATTGTAAAGTAGGACTTCTGTGACATAAACCTCATGATGATTTTTTTTAATAGTCATTTCAACTTGTAATTTTGCCAAAATATGTAATTGCCTTTAATGTTGTTATCAGGACAGAAGAGGAGTGTATCTCCCTTATTTAGCAGGAGTAAGGGAAAAACTACAGAGGATCTTCAGACAGCACAAAATCCCAGCTTACTTTAAACCGATTAACACCTTGAGACAGAAATTAGTTCACCCTAAGGACATGATCCCTAGTTACAAACAGAGCAATGTAGTGTATCATATCAGATGTCAGGAAAACTGTAACAAACACTACATAGGTGAAACGAAGCAACCTTTACACAAAAGGCTATACCAGCACCGCAGAGAGGGCACCAGTGGAACTCAGTCTGCAGTTCATCTCCACCTTAAAGACACTAACCACACGTTTGAGGACAAGGAAGTTAAAATATTAGCCAGAGAGAAGAAATGGTTTGAGAGAGGGTCAAGGAGGCATTCTTTGTGAAACGTTTGAAACCCAGCCTTAACCAGGGAGGGGGTCTGAGACACACTTTATCCCCTGTTTACAATGTGGTACTCAGGTCAAAGGAGCTTCAGTTTTTTGTTCATGGTAATGAGTCATTCACGTCAACAGGAGAGTCATCAAGGGAGCCATCAAGAAAGGCATCCATCCCATCATTAGAGGGACAGCAGCCCTGTCATTAGGAGAGTGCTAACTGGAGCACAATAGGTTCTAATTAGAGCTATTGTTTAGTCACTAGCCTATAGCAGTCGACCTCTCAGTAGGAGGGGTCTGGTTAGGTTTAAAACTCCAGCTTTAGTTGGCTTCTGTTCATTCGTCTCTACAAGAGTCAGACAGAAGTCAGACTTCCAGAGCAATAATTTTAGCTGAGGAAGCTTCTGCGATTTGAAGCAAAACGTCCTCGCATCAAGCAACCCAGTCCAGTCGAAGATTCAAGCTTCTCTACTATCATGACAGTCATTTCTAAAATATGAATTTGAGCACAATAAGTGGAGCGCTTCCACCTGTGCAAATGTCTTTGGACTTTGATTCATGAACAATTTTAATGATCCGTTCATTTACGTGGTGGGTCCATAAAGTAACGGTCCTTTTTATTTTTTTTTTAAACTATATGGATTTCATTCATATGTTTTTACGTCAGACATGCTTGAACCCTCGTGCGCATGCGTGAGTTTTTCCATGCCTGTCGGTGACGTCATTCGCCTGTGAGCACGGCTTGGGAAGGAGTGGTCCCGCCCCCTCGTCGGATTTTCATTGTCTAGCTCTCCACAAGTTCTCTTATACTCACTCACTGATAAGCACTAAAAGCCGAGATACACATGTCCAAACTTGTCCTCTAACACTCTGAAACGGAGGTGTTCCTTTGTCTCGCTTCATCAGTGAATCGGTCGTGATGTGCGAAGCCTCCGCGCGGCTTTCCATGACAAAATCTCTTGTTAAAAGTGCAATCTGCTGGAAAATGGCTGATGTCCAGCTCTTGTGATAACCAGAGAAAGAGCACACGACGGTCTCGTATCCACAGAGCCAAAAGTCCTTATTCTCTGTGAAGCCCGTAAAATTTTCACCAAAAGCCAGATAACTTTTTTGAATGGTTTCCAGGTGCCAGTCTCTAACAGCTTCTGAAAAAATTCTGATGGAAAAAAAGTCCTTTTCATTCCGCCATCTCCAGACAATGAAAATCCGACGAGGGGGCGGGACCACTCCTTCCCAAGGTGTGCTCACAGGCGAATGACGTCACCGACAGGCGTGGAAAAACTCACGCATGCGCACGAGGGTTCAAGCATGTCTGACGTAAAAACATATGAATGAAATCCATATAGTTTTAAAAAAAAATAAAAAGGACCGTTACTTTATGGACCCACCACGTATTGTTAAAATATAAAATGAAACAGCTTTTTTAAAAATAATAAAATAGTTGCTGTTGAAAGAGCCTTTTATTTAGAAGCAGGTGATGTTCTGCTGGATTCTCAGGACCAGATGAAGGTCTCTTCTGCAGCTTTGAACTCTGGTGGTGTTGCTGAAGACACTTTTGTCCTATTTTAAAGAGCAGAGATGTTTTCTTTCGACTGGACTTCATGGTGTTCAGCTCATCAATGGAAGTTTGGTTGTCTGCACAGCAAGTGTTCCTGATTGGGACAAATAAAAATATTTCTTTAAATGTAAAGAAACACTAAACAGTCTATATTAAAAAAAAAGAAGGAAAAAACGCCTGAAAAAAAAAGTTATTTAAAGTTGAGCTTTTGTGGTCTCTGAAAAAAGCTGTAACTTTATTTGGTAAAAAAAAAAAAAAGACTGAACCATTTACAAATTAAAGTGTTCACTCAGATCAACTGTGCTAAAAGGCTAAGCTAATGTTAGCCGATCAATAAACCTTCACAGCAGTGCAGAAATGTTACCTTTTACTTTTATTTTATTCTCACCTCAATAAAGAAATGTCACGTTTTACTTTTATTTTATTCTCAACTCAATAAAGCTGCAGAACTAAACTCCGTTGGGCAAACTGGGACTTCGCATATATCCAAAAAGTGGGAGATTTCGGACTGAGTGGGTTTGCTTCATCACCCTGGCTGCCTGCCTCGCTCTGCCCAGTGATGATGCCTGAAGGCCGGCTTCTCCGTGCGGGTCGGCCCGCTGTCGCGGTTTGATCGATATCCCACCAAGTCGTCAGTCCTCCCTCGGTCGGCGTCACTCCAAAAAGTAACTGAAAAAAAGCTTCTCCCAGCAGGGTGATGGGAGAATCGTTCTACTGCTGTTTTTTAAAGGTTTTTTGTGGTTCAGGCGACGCAAATTCAAGATGGTGATTGCTGAACTTTTTTTCAGGTTGTGGAAACAGCCAGAGTGTGACGTAGCAATCTCCAACCCCTTGCTGCTTCCGAAGCGAAGCGTCTGGTGTTACGGCGCGTTGGGAAGTGTTGAAGCATCACGCTGACGCTTTCAATGTGAAAGGCCCTTTATGCTGAACACACACACACACACAAACACACACTTGGTCTTCGTAATACCTAACGGCCATTTGTTGGCCTCAGGTTAAAAAAAAAAAAAGTTAAATTACTCCTTTTGTCCTGCATCCAGGGTTTTCATGTATCCCATAATCCCTTGTGCGCCAGAGCGTCGCTGCAGTCAAACAACATATAGAGAATCAATATGATGACAGTTGTAAATGAATATTATACTATAAAAATGTATTTTTTTATGCTTTTCGTCACGTTAATAAGAGACTGCTGCATGATACCCTGAAAACTTGCTGAAACAATTATAACAAATAATCTGTGTCTGTTACGTTTAATCTGCGTGGAATTTAATAAACGTAAACCGAATTTCAGAGATATTATATATATTATTCTGGAACAAACAGTGTTGTAAAGAACAATCAATCAATCAATCAATTTTTTTTATATAGCGCCAAATCACAACAAACAGTTGCCCCAAGGCGCTTTATATTGTAAGGCAAGGCCATACAATAATTATGTAAAACCCCAACGGTCAAAACGACCCCCTGTGAGCAAGCACTTGGCTACAGTGGGAAGGAAAAACTCCCTTTTAACAGGAAGAAACCTCCAGCAGAACCAGGCTCAGGGAGGGGCAGTCTTCTGCTGGGACTGGTTGGGGCTGTCAACAATAATCAAGACATTAAAGAGCAAACTTCACTTTCCACCAGAATGACATGATCAGGAAGCGAGTGTAGCTCACAGCAACTCCCATTGAAAATAACGGAGAGACAGTCTGTGATTCTCGCATGTTTACGTAAATAAACGCAGTAACAACGTCTATAAACCCAGAGAATATATTCATGAGAGTTTTAGGCACAATATAAAAATAGTTTTATGTTGCAATGTTAAGGTGTTGTCCGTGTGCAGCGGTTAAAGTGCAGCGTGATCAGAGCGTCTCAATGCAGTTCTCAATGTTACTGAGATCTTGCAGCGCGGCGACCTCTCCGACCTGGACATGGACAACTGAGAGCCTACACAGAGACCTCTCCGAGGTTTTGTGGGATTTGAAACCTGAAAAGGGCAGATTTGGAGCACAAAGGCCGCGCAAGTTTACACGTGCTTGATGACATGCTGATATCTACGTGCACCACCTGCCAACCAAAAGGGTTCTGCTAGCTGTGGAAACACAAACCAAGCCAGACTTAACTGTACCAAGCCAGACCAGACCGCCTCAGACACACACACACTGGTGACCTGCACAGACCAGACCGACCGAGACCGTACCGATCCAGACCAGACTGACCCGGACCAGACCAACCAGGACCATACCGACCCAGACCGACCCAGACCAGACCGAGCCAGACCAGACTGAGCCAGACCAGACCAACCCGGACCATACCGACCCAGACCGACCTGGACCATACCAACACAGACCAGACCGCCCCAGACCAGACTGAGCCAGACCAGACCGATACGGACCATACCGACCCAAACCAGACTGAGCCAGACCAGACCGACCCAGACCATACCAACTTGGACCATACCGACCCAGACCATACCAACCCAGACCAGACTGACCCAGATAATACCAAGCTGGACCAGACCGATCCAGACCATACCAACCTGGACCATACCGACCCAGATCATACCAACCCAGACCAGACTGACCCAGATCATACCAAGCCGGACAAGACCGATCCAGACCATACCAACCTGGACCATACCGACCCAGATCATACCAACCCAGATCAGACCGACCTGGACCATACCAACACAGACCAGACCAATCCGGACCAGACTGACCCGGACCATACCGACCCAAACCAGACCGAGCCAGACCAGACTGACACAGACCAGACCGACCCAGACCATACCAACCTGGACCATACCGACCCAGACCATACCAACCCAGACCAGACTGACCCAGATCATACCAAGCCGGACCAGACCGATCCAGACCATACCAACCTGGACCATACCGACCCAGATCATACCAACCCAGACCAGACTGACCCAGATCATACCAACCCAAACCAGACCGAGCCAGACCAGACTGACACAGACCAGACCGACCCAGACCATACCAACCTGGACCATACCGACCTGGACCAGACCAAACCAGACCAGAATGGCCCAGACCATACCGACCCGGACCAGACCGACCCAGAGCATTCAGTCGAAACTGGGCTGTCAACATATGCTTGATAACTCATCTTTGTGTGACAGCTGCATAACTTATTCCATGTATCCAGCACATTTTTCAAATGGTGGCTAAAAGGTTAAGGTGCTAAATCTTGATTTTTGTTGTTATATGTAAAAACAGGAAGCTGTGTTCTAACTCTGTGTGTGTGTGTGTGTTCACATGCACAGCCAGTGCACGCTCGGAGGAGAGGGAGGCTCTGATGTCAGAATTGAAGATTCTCAGCCATCTTGGTTACCATGACAACATTGTTAACCTTTTAGGCGCATGCACCCGAGGAGGTGATGATGTCATAAATATACAACTGTCATAAAGAGAAATACACTTTCACATTTCCATTCAGCTATTTGACCTCTGACCTCCCACAGGACCCATGCTGATGATCACAGAGTACTGTTGCCATGGTGACCTGCTCAACTTCCTGCGGATTCATGCTCAGGACTTGATGGCAGCCATTTTGAGTGGGGATGAAGTCGTTTATAAGAACACGGTGGCTAACCACACCCGCCTGAGGAGGTTTGCTTTAAAACTGGGAGCGCACAACAAAACGTGATGACAGGAAACATACAGTAAAAGTAAAAAAAACACTAATTATAATAAACAAACAAAATAGCATCCTATTCTTCAAATGTGGCTTAAAAGATCCCAGATCAACCAGCTGATCAGGTTACTTTGTTTTTTGTGTGACTTTGAAGCTGATTTTGTGCAATTATTGTCACTGATTAAAGGATATATCGATCCTGAAAATCATGATCAGCAGCTCTGTGATTGGTGCAATGGTGAAGGGGAGGAGCTACCATCTCTACAGACATTAGGGGGCGCTAATGTTTACTGCAGAACAACAGCTTCCGTTAAGATAAGATAAGATTGACTTTATTAAACCTGAAGGAAATGATTTTGCCAGAGTAGTGAACATTTTTTAGAAGGCAAATTCAGTGATTCACAGTAAAAATGAAAAAAACTGAGAAAAGTGATGCACTGAAAAGTGCGAGAAACTCAATCCTTCAGTAAAAATCCTGCTGCTGCTAAAACGAGAGCATCAAATTCTAAATGAAGGAAAATATTCAACTGAAAAATAAATCTGACTCAAAGCAACAAAGATACAAAGTGACATTTTTATTCATTTCATAGAATCGTTGTTCTTAAAATGGCACCTTACCTGCTGTTACTATGACAACCAATCCAGCATCTGCTCCAAGGAACCCAATAACCCCGCATTCCCCAGAACGACTGAACCTGTACATCCTCTCCTTATTACCTCCGCCAAGGAGGTTATGTTTTCGGTCGCGTTTGTTTGTTTGTTTGTCTGTTTGTCAGCAGGATAACTCAAAAAAGTTTTGAACGGATTTTGATGAAATTTTGTGGAGTGGTTGGAAATGACAAGAGGAACAACTGATTAAATTTTAGTGGTGATCCAGGTCACGATCCGGATCCCGATGCTAATGCGTTAGCATGTCTATGGCATTTTCAATGTTAAAAGTTAGCATTAAGCTGTTGCAGCTGTCATCACATTCGGGTGCATTTGTTTTCAAATTGTAATATTTCTTAAATGTATTTTTGTTTATATATTAATAATCTAATGATTATTATATACAATTTTAGAGAAAGAGACAAAAACAAATAGATCACTGTGCCAAGGAGGGAATCTCTTTAGGGTCAGTGACCCTATGGCCTTGTTTAGAGAAGTGTTTCATAAATGTTAAAAAATTCATATATTTGCAGTTTAGTTGAATATTAAATTGAATTTTGTCTCATTTGTTTTTGTCTATAAGCACATGCAATATCAATATCAGTGCTCAGATGACAGTAGCTTCTGGGAAAGGTGCAAGTTGCAATAAACTGTGATGCCAAGTGCTAAGGATACATGCTATCCAGTCACAGCAGATGAAACTTTTTTTTTACTACTGAGCAAACACTGTTAGCATTTTTTAGGTTCAATGATTCCACAGCGTGTAGATGTTATGGCGTCAGTGACCCCATGGCCTTGGCAGAGGTATGCACTCTCTAAGTGCTTCTAGTTCCTTTTTTTTAATCACCTCTGCATTTGCTAATCATCGCTGTAATCAATCAATCAGTCGATAACTGTGGCTTTTGGAACGTCGATGCTCAGGAAGCAGATGAAGACTTGACGGGGTCAAGTGCATTTAAGTATGATTTGAGATCGGTCCCTCACCACATGGTTTTGTTTGAACATTTGGAGCATCTTGTCCTGTTCTGCCTGGTAAAACCTTTCATGCACAGAATTTGCTTTTCCTCAACTGCACTGCTCCTGGGGAGTCATTTTGCCATCTGCTCAGTGCCCACGATGAACTCCGGGCAGACTTCAAGATCAAACGTGCCTGTGGCTGGAGGACTTGCAGTTGTGGTCACAGCTGGTGATCAAGTGGAATGTGGGAGTTTTCCACATCTGGACCCTGAAGGTTTCTGGGGACTCTTCCAGGCAGGTGGAGACACTGTTCTCTTGGAATTGCAATCAATCTTGTTTCAATCTGGGAAACTGGTGTAATCCCTTACGGAGTGGAAGAAAGGACTTGTTGTCCCACTTTGGAAAGTAAAGGGTGACTGGCTGGATTGCAGTCATTCCAGGGGTTTTACACTGCTCTCTGTGCATGGGAAGGTGCTTGCAAGGATTGTTCCTAAAAGAATTCAGTTACTTCCTGCTCCGCAACAGGAACAGTCCAACTTCACACCCATCAACCGCATCCAAGCTCTGCCAGCACTCACTGAATGCCAGCCTGGTGCCAGCTGTGCTTCTTGGCAGCCATTGTTGATTCTTTCAATCTGTTTCAGTCTGTTGACTGAGCTGCTTTCTGGGACATCCTTAGAATTCACGGGATTTCCACGTTGCTGAACATTATAGTGAGCTCACCCACAGATACTGTGGACTGGGTTTTGGGCTCAGTGTCACGTCAGGTTGTGGAAACAAGCTTGAGAAGCTGAGTGTGGAATCAGTGTCTGGGTTTGTGATGGTATCCAGGACCATCACATCAGAAGTGTCTCTGTTTGTGGTGAAGGCGTTGAACTTATAGAGACGTTCGCTGATCTCAGCAGGGACCTTCATGTCTCTGGGTCCTCAGCATTTGACATCCAGAGGTGCCTGGGAAGATCTTATGGGGTCATGAGGTCGAAGGTCAGAGGTGTTTGGTAATGCTGACATCTTTGCAGCAGAATGAAGGTCCAAGTCTTTCATGTCCTGGTGCTTCCTGTCTGACTGCCTGGTTGTCAGACTTGGACTCTAACCAGTGTCCTAATGTGAGGACTGGATGCCCCAGGCCTCTGTGGAGGATCTTTGGGTCCTGTTGGAATGACTTTGTGTCCAATGAATGGTTACTTAGTGAGACTCAGATGAGGAGGATCACTGACACTGTGAGGGAACATCAGCCACCACATTTAGTCCATGTGGGGAGTTCCTTTGGACGTGATCCAGGACACAGGTGTCTCAGTGTGGAGGACCCCAGAGACTGGAGGACAAGGACATGCCCACCTTTCACCTGGCTGCAGCATGTAGATCAGCAGTGGGCAACTTGTTCCAAAAAGGGCCAAGAAGGTGCAGGTATTCTTTGCAGCCACTGACTCCAGCAAGTGATTTCACTGATTAATATCACTTTGAGCAGATGGAATCAGTTAATCAGTGAAATCACCTGGTGGAGTCAGTGGCTGCAAAGAATACCTGCACCTTCTTGGCCCTTTCTGGAACAGGTTGCCCACCCCTGATGTAGATGGATACTTTGTAGAGGTGGAGATGAACTGGTTGTCTGCGTGGGTGGTTGCCATCTAGGACTCTGGGGCTGACGGGGTAAAAATGTGTCGACCATTACAAAGCCCAAACACAGCAACATGGACCCCAAACATGACCTCCACAATGTTGGCAGTACTAACCACTGAACCACAGGGGCCAGACTCTGACACACTCTGACCTGCGGTCACGTCTCCTTCTCTCTCCTCTCTTTCTGTGTTTCTCTATCTCTGCCCCAACCTTCAAAAGTCCCAACTTCAACAGACTGTGAATTCTTCAGACTATATTTGGAATAACCATGGAATTGATCAGCTGGTCTCTCAGTGCTACTGACACCATCTTTTCAACAAGGAAATCAGGGCTGAGGGACCCTGCATGGAACCTATCCTGTGGGCTATGTTCTTGACATCTGGGAGAAGTGCCACATCACGTGCTTGGCACCACTCTCCGTGGAAGTTGTTAAGGATTTATTCTTATTTGCTGTTATGGCAGGAGGGCTTTTGCTGATTAGGCGCTGCCCTGACCTGCCGGAAAATTGGCAAGACAGCTGCTACCAAAACCACAACCCCACACCTGTCCATCATGATTAATGAGGTGGGCAAGGCAGTACAATCTCAGACTACGTTAACTCTTGAACTCAAATGCAAATTGGAAATCATCTCGGAGCAAATGTCTGCCTTGCAAAGGAACTGATGTTGGAGACCAGTGAATATATTCACAATTGGATCTTGACAGTTAAAGACAGGCTGTGGTGGAACTCTGTGCCTAACCCAAACATGGCAGCCTTATCAGCTACCGAAGGTTAAAATGCCCCGTTTTTTCCTCCAGAATGATTTCATTGGCCTTGGTGAAGCATCTGGCTCCTTTTCATTTGCCCTCTCCTGTTGTCTGCAGTCATCGAGGCTACTCCAGATTCTGCGCATACATGGTTAGAGACTGATATGAACTCATCTGCACACATGACACACACACACACACACCCCTTGTGTTTCTGTCCGCATCCCCCACCCCGGCCTCCGCTCTGCCACTCCCCCAAGATCGGCCACGCAAAATGCTGCTGCAACCCCAACATATGCATTGCCTCAATTTGGATGACAGACTGTTCAAAGCTTAGCGTGCTTAAACAAATCAGATATATATGTGCAGTTGTTTTCATTCTGATGTGTGCCATTATTATGTTCAACGAGTAATAATTGTGGATTAACTGTTGTATTTTTGTTTGAGGTAATTGGGTGTTTGAATCTTGAATCATGAAACTCTGACAAACCAAAGGCGATACTGTCCACAGGGCCAAACTCTGA
The DNA here is from genome assembly GCF_902500255.1 of Thalassophryne amazonica. Classification (NCBI taxonomy): domain Eukaryota; kingdom Metazoa; phylum Chordata; class Actinopteri; order Batrachoidiformes; family Batrachoididae; genus Thalassophryne; species Thalassophryne amazonica. The sequence continues at coordinate 9,846,502 of NC_047111.1, read as the reverse complement.
CAAACCAAAGGCAATACTGTTCATGGGGCCAAACGCTGACAAACCAAAGGTGTTACTGTCCACAGGGCCAAACGCTGACAAACCAAAGGTGTTACTGTCCATGAGGCCAAACGCTGACAAACCAAAGGCGTTACTGTCCACGGGGCCAAACTCTGACAAACCAAAGTCGTTGGTGTCCACGGGGCCAAAGTCTGACAAACCAAAGTCGTTACTGTCCACGAGGCCAAACTCTGACAAACTAAAGGTGTTACTGTTCACGGGACCAAACTCTGACAAACCAAAGGCGTTACTGTCCATGAGGCCAAACTCTGACAAACCAAAGGCGTTACTGTCCATGGGGCCAAACTCTGACAAATCAAGGGCGTTACTGTCCATGGGGGCCAAACTCTGACAAACCAAAGGCATTACTGTCCACGGGACCAAATTCTGACACACCAAAGGCGTTACTGTCTACGGGTCTAAACGCTGACAAACCAAAGATGTCACTGTCCACGGGACCAAACTCTGACAAACTGAAGGCGTTACTGTCCACGGGGCCAAACTCTGACAAACCAAAGGCGTTGGTGTCCACGGGGCCAAAGTCTGACAAACCAAAGCCGTTACTGTCCACGAGGCCAAACTCTGACAAACCAAAGGCGTTACTGTCCATGAGGCCAAACTCTGACAAACCAAAGGCGTTACTGTCCATGGGGCCAAACTCTGACAAATCAAAGGCGTTACTGTCCATGGGGGCGAAACTCTGACAAACCAAAGGCATTACTGTCCACGGGACCAAATTCTGACACACCAAAGGTGTTACTGTCCATGGGGCCAAACTCTGACAAACCAAATACATTACTGTCCACGGGGCCAAACTCTGACGAACCAAAGGAGTTAATTTCCACGGAGCCAAACTTTAACAAACTAAAGGCGTTACTGTCCACGGGATCAAACTCTGACAAACCAAAGGCATTAATGTCCACGGGGCCAAACTCTGACAAATCAAAGGCGTTAATGTCCACGGGGCCAAACTCTGACAAACCAAAGGCATTACTGTCCACGGGGCCAAACTTTAACAAACTAAAGGCATTACTGTCCACGAGACTAAACTCTGACAAAACAAAGGTGTTAATGTCCACGGGGCCAAACTCTGACAAACCAAAGGCGTTAATATCCATGGGGGCCAAACTTTGACGAACTAAAGGCATTAATGTCCATGGGGCCAAACTTTAACAAATGAACAGCATTAATGTCCACGGGGCCAAACTTTAACAAACTAAAGGCGTTGTGTCCACATCTTCTCAAATAAAGCAAAGACAAGACAAAAACAAACACCTCCTTAATATGCTACAACAGAATATTATTAAAATGTCTCTTTATTTAACCTCATCTTGGATAAGCGGTTGAAGATGAGTGTGTGTGTGTCTTTTTGTTTAGCTTTTTTTACTCTTCCAGCCCTTTTTAAACAGTATTTGCGTATGTTTTGCATTTGATACAGTGGATCATCATATTCTACTTGATAGGCTGGAAAATCATTTTGGGATTACTGGGAGTGCCCTTGCATGGCAGACGTCATACTTGACCAGTCGTTCTCACTGTGTTTTGTACAGTAATACTACCTCTAACCTTAGTGACATGAAATTTGGGGTTCCACAGGGGTCTGTCTTAGGCCCCCTGCTTTTCTCCCTTTATATAGCACCCCTTGGGCACATATTGCTGCATTTTGGGATTACCTTTCACTGCTATGCAGATGATACTCAGTTATATATGCCGATAACTGCTGGTAATCCCGTTCACATAAAATCCTTGGAAGATTGCCTTGCAGCAGTGAGAAGTTGGATGTCTAGAAACTTCCTACTTTTAACCTCTGATAAGACTGAAATGATGGTTCTTGGTCCAGTGAGACATCGGCATCAATTTGACCAGTTAACACTCAGCCTCGGCTAATGTGTCATACATCACACTGACAGTGAGGAACCTTGGGGTAATTTTTGATCCTTTGTTGTCCTTTGGCCTCCATATTAGAAATATTACGAGGACTGCTTTCTTCCACCTGTGAAATATAGCGAAGATTCATCCCATCCTGTCTGTGGCTGATGCTGAGACTCTGATCCATGCGTTTATCTCTTCTAGATTGGACTACTGCAGTGTTCTATTTTCTGGTTTACCTCAGTCCAGCATTAGAGGTCTCTAATTGGTTCAAAATGCTGCAGCCAGACTTTTGACACGAAGCAGAAAGTTCGACCACATTACACTTATTTTGGCGTCTCTTCACTGGCTTCCTGTCCCAGTGAGATCAGATTTTAAGGTTCTGCTACTAACCTATAAAATTATTCATGGACTGGCACCTCCCTACCTAGCTGTCCTAATTAAACCTTACGTACCGGCCCGGGCTTTACGTTCTCAGGGTGCAGGACTACTTTGTGTCCCTAAGGTGAATAAGAAGTCTGCAGGTCACAGAGCTTTCCCTTATCGTGCCCCTGTTCTGTGGAATGATCTCTCTGCGTCAATAAAACAATCAGATTCTGTGGAGACTTTCAAGTCCAGACTTAAGACGCACTTATTTTCACTTTCATATGGCTAGCATACTGGTACAGTTTTATTTTACGCTTTTTACTCTTAATTCATTTTATTAGTAAATGGAGCGTGCTGCAGCCTCAACTTTACCTAAATTCTGGGTCTTTTAGTGAAACTTAGGGCTCGCGGCCGGCATTCGCCTTAGTATTTCTTCTGTTTTTCTTGTTGATTAATGCTGGCAAATTATACAGTATTTCTTGTCTTTCTGATGCCTGATTCTGTTTTTTCACTGTTTAAGGTGCAGCTCCATCCAGAGATAGGAGTTGTATTTGTGTTGGCGACCCTCCTGTCCTGTGCACCAACAGCAATTCTTGTATATTCGTCTGTGAATTGTTCTGTGAATTGTTTCTGTAATTTATGTCTGTATATCATGGCCCAAGCAGAGGGTCACCCTTTTGAGTCTGGTCTGCTTGAGGTTTCTTCCTCAGAGGGAGTTTTTCCTTACCACTGTTGCTCTGGAGGTTGGCAAGATTAGACCTTACCTGTGCGAAGCACCTTGAGGCAATTGTGTTGTGATTTGGCGCTATATAAAGGAAATAAATTGAAAATGAATTGAATTGAATTGTTTTCTTGTACTAGTGTGTAACTTGAAGTATTTCAGTATTGTTTATAGTGTTAATATTTGAATGCATCTGTGTGTTGCAGTGACAGCGGGATCTCGTGCTGTTCCGAGTATCAGGACACACAGTTGTCTCTGAGTCCAGGTAACAGCCGTGTGTGGAAACAGTTTTGGGAAATTGTCAGACTTTTTTACTGTGATCAGCTCATAGAGATAATCCCGTCCTCCAAGAATGTAATCAAATCATCTGCTTTTATTTATTTATTTGTCTTTCTGTCTGTGTGTCTGTTAGCAGGATTATGAAAAACTACTACACAGATTTTGTAGTGTAGTGTAGTGAAGCATTATGGGAAGTCAAGGCTTAAACTTGCAACAGCAACTCCCATGATCCTTTGCTCTCTCTCTCTCTCTCTCTCTCTCTTTCTCTCTCTCTCTCTCTCTCAGTTGTTCGGGCAGACGGCCTCTCTGTGGATGACCTCATGACCTTTTCCCTCCAAGTGGCACAGGGTCTGAACTTCTTGTCCAGCAGAAATGTAAGAAGCTGCCTGTTCCATCTTAGTCCAGCCAACGTATGACACAAACACTGGCAGGTATCATCCTGGACCCTGGATCCTGGATCCTGAACCCTCTGAGCAGAATCTTGAACACTGCAGTCTTCCTTATGATTGGCCTGATTGATTTCCAAATCACACCAGGACCCATGATACACCCCGATCCCACCTCAACCTGCTCACCATGCCAGCAGGCGGGGCTAATGGCGCACCAATCACAGTGATGATCTCTGACTGATGAAGACATCGTTCTCTTTGACTTGAGATCATTTTTATTGACTCCCTGCAGTAAAATCAACATTTGACAGGGGCACTCCTTGGACACTGAGGGAACATCACATTTAGTCCATGTGGTGAGTTTGTCTGGACATGATCCAGCACACCGGTGCCTCAGTGTCCAGGACTCCAGTGGTTGGAGAAGGACAAGGACACACCCATGTTTTACCTGGCTGAGGACACACCCACATTTCACAATAGATGGTTGTTTTGGAGAGGTGGGGCTGGATTGGCTGTGTACCTGGGTAGTTGTCTGCCAGAACACGGTGTGGTGAATGTGGCGACATGTGGCTCCCAGACTTGACTCTTTCTGAACTCTGAGAAGGCTTCAAGGGTCGTTATGATGTTAAATGTAATTTGTGTTGCTCTTTGTGTTGGTGTGTTTTTCGGTGGTTATGTTTCTTCTGTGGGCAGTTTCACGCACTAAACAGACTTCCTGTGTTTCTGTCAGTGCATCCACAGAGATGTTGCTGCGAGAAACGTCCTGCTGACTGACCGTCGTGTGGCAAAGATCTGTGACTTCGGCTTGGCTCGAGACATCCGTAACGACGACAGCTACATCGTCCAGGGCAACGTCAGTGTTTGGCTGCGATGATGCTCCCGTCTGGATGTTTGGACAGGCTTTTATGTTTTAGCTCACTGTATCTGCTCTCTACAGCCGAGAATTCTGTTAGACAAACAACTCCTCCATTTAATTCACTGCAAACTGAAGACTTTGTGCTCTGGATCTGGTTTCTGCTTCAGGCTCGTCTTCCCGTCAAGTGGATGGCACCAGAGAGCATCTTCCAGTGTCTGTACACTGTCCAGAGTGACGTCTGGTCCTACGGAGTCTTACTGTGGGAGATTTTCTCTTTGGGTAACCATGATGACACTTTAAATGACAATGCCTTCCATCTTCTGGACTCATCTAAAATAGTCCAAGATCCACAAACCAAAAATGATACTCTAAGTTTGCAGCCCATTTTCTCCCAGGAACTGAATCTGCAGCTCTCTGGATCTTCCTGAGAAAAGTGCTGTTTTCTAACTTGTCCTCTGTCTCTGCCTTCAGGGAAGAGCCCATATCCCAATGTTGCAGTGGATACCAATTTCTATAAGATGATCAAAGACGGCCACCACATGGCTCAGCCAGACTTTGCTCCTTCAGAGATGTGAGTCCTTTAGACATGCATACTTCAAATAGGGCAACTTTAATAAAAAGGTTTAAACTGAACCCCCCCCCCCCCCCCCCGCAGGTACCAGCTAATGACCCACTGTTGGAGTTTGGAGCCCACAAACAGACCAACATTCAAGTCCATAGGACAGCTTATTAAAAGGCTCCTCCCCTCAACCACCCACATGCTGCCACAAAACAAAAATGAGGTAACATTAATTTTTGCAACTGATCCAGAATGTTAGTTTCTCCCAGTGGCCAATCACAGTACTGCAATAAAATGTCAGTGACTTTCAATTTCAATTTTCAATTAATTTTCATTTATATAGCGCTTGTTGCCTCAAGGCGCTTCAGACAAGTAAGGTCTAACCTTACTAACCCCCAGAACAACAGTGGTAAGGAAAAACTCCCCCATGAGGAAGAAACCTCAAGCAGACCAGACTCAAAGGGGTTACACTCTGCTTGGGCCTTGATACAGACACAAATTAAAGAACAATTCACAAAACAAATATACAGGAAATTCTGTTGGTGCACAGGACAGGAGGGTCTCCACTACAAATACCACACCCATCTCTGGATGGAGCTGCACCTTAAACAGAGAGAAAAAACATAATCAGGCATCAGAAAGACAAGAAATACAGTATAATTTGTCAGCATTAAACAAGAAAAACAATTCTTAAGCAGATGCCTATCTCTAATTCTATCTTGATTTATTATCGCAAGGTGGAATGTTCTCACATGCCAGCTTCGACAAAGATCATCAACATACTTCTTACGGGCCACTGCACTGCATAGCCTGGTGGACTTTGTGCAAGTGTGTGTGTGTGTGTGTGTGTGTGTGTGTGTGTGTGTGTGTGTGTGTGTGTGTGTGTGTGTGTGTGTTTATGTAAAATGGAACTCTGATAGGACTGGTTTTGCTTGCCTCTACTGGTGGTTGGCTCTCACTGCGGTATTGTATCACTTCCTGTTCCGGAGCACAGCGGTGTTTTTCTGTATCTGTTAGCTGTTTAATCTGCGCAGTTAGATTGATCTAGTTATCTAGATTACGATTTGTTTCCCAGTGTAATCTTTACGTGCCTTAACTAAAGCACTCCCTCTGCTGAATCACCTCTAAATTATTTACACATTATTCACTTTGCGTGTTTTTAGGAATCCGCTAGCTTAGCGTAGCTACTAGCTCTTAGCCGATTTAGCATGGCGGCTTCTCCTGTCTCTCCCGCACTTTTCTGCTCTGGGTGTGAAATGTTTAGTTATTCCTCGGCCTCCTTTAGCAGTAACGGTACTTGTAATAAGTGTAGCTTATTCGTAGCTTTGGAGGCCAGGCTGGGCGAATTGGAGACTCGGCTCCGCACCGTGGAAAATTCTACAGCTAGCCAGGCCCCTGTAGTCGGTGCGGACCAAGGTAGCTTAGCCGCCGTTAGTTACCCCCTGGCAGATCCCGAGCAGCCAGGAAAGCAGGCCGACTGGGTGACTGTGAGGAGGAAGCGTAGCCCTAAACAGAAGCCCCGTGTACACCGCCAACCCGTTCACATCTCTAACCGTTTTCCCCCACTCAACGACACACCCGCCGAGGATCAAACTCTGGTTATTGGCGACTCTGTTTTGCGAAATGTGAAGTTAGCGACACCAGCAACCATAGTCAATTGTCTTCCGGGGGCCAGAGCAGGCGACATTGAAGGAAATTTGAAACTGCTGGCTAAGGCTAAGCGTAAATTTGGTAAGATTGTAATTCACGTCGGCAGTAATGACACCCGGTTACGCCAATCGGAGGTCACTAAAATTAACATTAAATCGGTGTGTAACTTTGCAAAAACAATGTCAGACTCTGTAGTTTTCTCTGGGCCCCTCCACAATCGGACCGGGAGTGACATGTTTAGCCGCATGTTCTCCTTGAATTGCTGGCTGTCTGAGTGGTGTCCAAAAAATGAGGTGGGCTTCATAGATAATTGGCAAAGCTTCTGGGGAAAACCTGGTCTTGTTAGGAGAGACGGCATCCATCCCACTTTGGATGGAGCAGCTCTCATTTCTAGAAATCTGGCCAATTTTCTTAAATCCTCCAAACCGTGACTATCCAGGGTTGGGACCAGGAAGCAGAGTTGTAGTCTTACACACCTCTCTGCAGCTTCTCTCCCCCTGCCATCCCCTCATTACCCCATCCCCGAAGAGATGGTGCCTGCTCCCAGACTACCAATAATCAGCAAAAAATCTATTTAAGCATAAAAATTCAAAAAGAAAAAATAATATAGCACCTTCAACTGCACCACAGACTAAAACAGTTAAATGTGGTCTATTAAACATTAGGTCTCTCTCTTCTAAGTCCCTGTTGGTAAATGATATAATAATTGATCAACATATTGATTTATTCTGCCTTACAGAAACCTGGTTACAGCAGGATGAATATGTTAGTTTAAATGAGTCAACACCCCCGAGTCACACTAACTGTCAGAATGCTCGTAGCATGGGCCGGGACGGAGGATTAGCAGCAATCTTCCATTCCAGCTTATTAATTAATCAAAAACCCAGACAGAGCTTTAATTCATTTGAAAGCTTGACTCTTAGTCTTGTCCATCCAAATTGGAAGTCCCAAAAACCAGTTTTATTTGTTATTATCTATCGTCCACCTGGTCATTACTGTGAGTTTCTCTGTGAATTTTCAGACCTTTTGTCTGACTTAGTGCTTAGCTCAGATAAGATAATTATAGTGGGCGATTTTAACATCCACACAGATGCTGAGAATGACAGCCTCAACACTGCATTTAATCTATTATTAGACTCTATTGGCTTTGCTCAAAAAGTAAATGAGTCCACCCACCACTTTAATCATATCTTAGATCTTGTTCTGACTTATGGTATGGAAATTGAAGACTTAACAGTATTCCCTGAAAACTCCCTTCTGTCTGATCATTTCTTAATAACATTTACATTTACTCTGATGGACTACCCAGCAGTGGGGAATAAGTTTCATTACACTAGAAGTCTTTCAGAAAGCGCTGTAATATGATTCCTTCTTTATGTTCTCTAATGCCATATACCAACACAGTGCAGAGTAGCTACCTAAACTCTGTAAGTGAGATAGAGTATCTCGTCAATAGTTTTACATCCTCATTGAAGACAACTTTGGATGCTGTAGCTCCTCTAAAAAAGAGAGCTTTAAATCAGAAGTGCCTGACTCTGTGGTATAACTCACAAACTCGTAGCTTAAAGCAGATAACCCGTAAGTTGGAGAGGAAATGGCGTCTCACTAATTTAGAAGATCTTCACTTAGCCTGGAAAAAGAGTCTGTTGCTCTATAAAAAAAGCCCTCCGTAAAGCTAGGACATCTTTCTACTCATCACTAATTGAAGAAAATAAGAACAACCCCAGGTTTCTTTTCAGCACTGTAGCCAGGCTGACAAAGAGTCAGAGCTCTATTGAGCTGAGTATTCCATTAACTTTAACTAGTAATGACTTCATGACTTTCTTTGCTAACAAAATTTTAACTATTAGAGAAAAAATTACTCATAACCATCCCAAAGACGTATCGTTATCTTTGGCTGCTTTCAGTGATGCCGGTATTTGGTTAGACTCTTTCTCTCCGATTGTTCTGTCTGAGTTATTTTCATTAGTTACTTCATCCAAACCATCAACATGTTTATTAGACCCCATTCCTACCAGGCTGCTCAAGGAAGCCCTACCATTATTTAATGCTTCGATCTTAAATATGATCAATCTATCTTTGTTAGTTGGCTATGTACCACAGGCTTTTAAGGTGGCAGTAATTAAACCATTACTTAAAAAGCCATCACTTGACCCAGCTATCTTAGCTAATTATAGGCCAATCTCCAACCTTCCTTTTCTCTCAAAAATTCTTGAAAGGGTAGTTGTAAAACAGCTAACTGATCATCTGCAGAGGAATGGTCTATTTGAAGAGTTTCAGTCAGGTTTTAGAATTCATCATAGTACAGAAACAGCATTAGTGAAGGTTACAAATGATCTTCTTATGGCCTCGGACAGTGGACTCATCTCTGTGCTTGTTCTGTTAGACCTCAGTGCTGCTTTTGATACTGTTGACCATAAAATTTTATTACAGAGATTAGAGCATGCCATAGGTATTAAAGGCACTGTGCTGCGGTGGTTTGAATCATATTTGTCTAATAGATTACAATTTGTTCATGTAAATGGGGAATCTTCTTCACAGACTAAAGTTAATTATGGAGTTCCACAAGGTTCTGTGCTAGGACCAATTTTATTCACTTTATACATGCTTCCCTTAGGCAGTATTATTAGACGGTATTGCTTAAATTTTCATTGTTACGCAGATGATACCCAGCTTTATCTATCCATGAAGCCAGAGGACACACACCAATTAGCTAAACTGCAGGATTGTCTTACAGACATAAAGACATGGATGACCTCTAATTTCCTGCTTTTAAACTCAGATAAAACTGAAGTTATTGTACTTGGCCCCACAAATCTTAGAAACATGGTGTCTAACCAGATCCTTACTCTGGATGGCATTACCCTGACCTCTAGTAATACTGTGAGAAATCTTGGAGTCATTTTTGATCAGGATATGTCATTCAAAGTGCATATTAAACAAATATGTAGGACTGCTTTTTGCATTTACGCAATATCTCTAAAATCAGAAAGGTCTTGTCTCAGAGTGATGCTGAAAAACTAATTCATGCATTTATTTCCTCTAGGCTGGACTATTGTAATTCATTATTATCAGGTTGTCCTAAAAGTTCCCTAAAAAGCCTTCAGTTAATTCAAAATGCTGCAGCTAGAGTACTGACGGGGACTAGAAGGAGAGAGCATATCTCACCCATATTGGCCTCTCTTCATTGGCTTCCTGTTAATTCTAGAATAGAATTTAAAATTCTTCTTCTTACTTATAAGGTTTTGAATAATCAGGTCCCATCTTATCTTAGGGACCTCATAGTACCATATCACCCCAATAGAGCGCTTCACTCTCAGACTGCAGGCTTACTTGTAGTTCCTAGGGTTTGTAAGAGTAGAATGGGAGGCAGAGCCTTCAGCTTTCAGGCTCCTCTCCTGTGGAACCAGCTCCCAATTCAGATCAGGGAGACAGACACCCTCTCTACTTTTAAGATTAGGCTTAAAACTTTCCTTTTTGCTAAAGCTTATAGTTAGGGCTGGATCAGGTGACCCTGAACCATCCCTTAGTTATGCTGCTATAGACGTAGACTGCTGGGGGGTTCCCATGATGCACTGTTTCTTTCTCTTTTTGCTCTGTATGCACCACTCTGCATTTAATCATTAGTGATCGATCTCTGCTCCCCTCCACAGCATGTCTTTTTCCTGGTTCTCTCCCTCAGCCCCAACCAGTCCCAGCAGAAGACTGCCCCTCCCTGAGCCTGGTTCTGCTGGAGGTTTCTTCCTGTTAAAAGGGAGTTTTTCCTTCCCACTGTAGCCAAGTGCTTGCTCACAGGGGGTCGTTTTGACCGTTGGGGTTTTACATAATTATTGTATGGCCTTGCCTTACAATATAAAGCGCCTTGGGGCAACTGTTTGTTGTGATTTGGCGCTATATAAAACAATTTATTGATTGATTGATTGACTAGTTGTTTTGGAGACGCTAGGAATGTTAGCTAACATTGCTAATTACATTTGGGAGTCTCATGCATTTCCAGCAGGGGGCAGTAAATCATCTTTATACAGTTGTATTTAAAAGTTTGGGCACCCCTGATGATTTCCATGATTTTCCTTTATAATTCATTGGTTGTTTGGATCAGAAATTTCAGTTAAATATATCACATAGCAGACAAACACAGTGATATTTGAGAAGTGAAATGAAGTTTATAGGATTTACAGAAAGTGCGCAATAGTTCTTTAAACAAAATTAGGCAGGTGCATAAATTTGGGCACCCCGACAGAAAAAATACATCAATATTTAGTAGATCTTCCTTTTGCAAAAATAACGGCCTCTAAATGCTTCCTATAGCTTCCAATGAGAGTCTGGATTCTGGTTGAAGGTATTTTGGACCATTCTTCTTTACAACACGTGTCAGGTTTGTTGGTTTCCGAGCATGGACAGCCCGCTTAAAATCACACCACAGATTTTCAATAATATTCAGGTCTGAGGACTGAGATGGCATTCCAGAACATTGTACTTGTTCCTCTGCATGAATGCCTTAGTAGATTTTGAACAGTGTTTAGGGTCGCTGTCTTGTTGAAAGATCCAGCCCCGGAACAACTTCAACTTTGTCACTGATTCATGAAAATTGTTCTTAAGATTCTGCTGATATTGACTGGAATCCATGTGACCCTCAACTTTAACAAGATTCCCAGTACCTGCACTGGCCACACAGCCCCACAGCATGATGGAACCACCTCCAAATTTTACTGTAGGTAGCAAGTGTTTTTCTTGAAATGCTGTGTTGTTTTTCTGCCATGCATACCGCCCCTTGTTATGTCCAAATAACTCAGTGTTAGTTTCATCAGTCCACAGCACCTTATTCCAAAATGAAGCTGGCTTGTCCAAATGTGCTTTAGCATACCTCAAGTGACTCTGTTTGTGGCTTGGATGCAGAAAAGGCTTCCTCTGCATTACAGCATCATACAGCATCTCTTTGTGCAAAGTGCGCTGTATAGTTGAATGATGCACAGAGACACTATCTGCAGCAAGATCATGTTGTAGGTTTTTGGAGCAGGTCTGTGGGTTGACTATGACTGTTCTCACCATCCTTCACTTCAGCTTATCTGAAGTGAAGGATGGTAAATGAAGGATGGTAAGTGGTGAAGGATGAAGGAAAAGTGAAGGATGGTAAGTGAAGGATTCTTGGCCTGCCACTTCAGGCCTTAACTAATACTGTGCCTGTGGTCTTCCATTTCCTCGCTATGTTCTTCATAGTGGAAACTGACAGCTGAAATCTCTGAGATAGCTTTTTGTATCCTTCCCCTAAACCATGATGTTGAACAATCTTTGTTTTCAGGTCATTTGAGAGTTGTTTAGAGGCTCCCATGTTGCCACTCATTAGAAGAGATGCAAAGAGGGGAAACATTTGCAAATGGCCACCTTAAATGCCCTTTCTCATGATTGGATTCACCTGTGTAAGGAGGTCAAGGGTCAGTGAGCTTATGGAACCAATTTTGTGTTCCAATAATTAGTGCTAAATGTATTCAAATCAATAAAATGACAAGGGTGCCCAAATTTATGCACCTGCCTAATTTTGTTTAAATAATTATTGCACACTTTCTATAAATACTCAAAACTTCATTTCACTTCTCAAATATCACTGTGTTTGTCTGCTATATAATATATTTAACTGACATTTCTGATCCAGACAACCAATGATTTATCAAGGAAAATCATGAAAATTATCAGGGTGCACAAACCTTTGCATACAACTGTATAAAAAGCTTGAGTGTAAATACATAATGTAATTGCAATTTATTGTAATTTATAAATACATTAAGACAGTAAATTAATATTAAAAATTACATAATTAACAGGAAATAAAAAGGTTCTAAAAACTGTTGAGGTCTAAGTGTTGTGAAAGTGTAGTGACATGGACCCACAACAGGGGGCGCAAATGAACGGTCAATAGATGAGCCAAAAATTAACAATTTAATGTTGTGAAGGTGCACAATGAACATACAGACAATCTCAGAATATGATTACAGTCAATCCACAAAGGTGACGTGTGGGCAGGCTCGAGGATAGAAGACGTCTGTCCTGAGAAGAGCCGGAACCACACGATTTCCGCCGCCACCGAACCTGGTGAATACTGGAGCCGCCAAGTCCCGAATTCCCAGGTGATCACCGTCCCCGACTGTCGGATCTGGTACTGCTGGCGAGAACAAAGACAGTCAAGTGTGGGTGTGTGTACACCCCGTAACAACAACGGTGGGAATGCCACCTCCACCTCTCACTCAATATGTTGCAGAGTACCGCAGTGATTCCTCAGGGGAAAAGAGTGCCGTCCTGCACTCACTCAGCCTCCACGGAAAGAGGGACCGGTACTCCTGCAAACACTCACAATATATAGATATGTTGCAACACAAATGGCTGAGGATATTACCTCCAACGAAGTACGATATCTCGGCAACGAGGTGGAGTTGACGTCTGGTCTTTATGGAGTGAGATGATGTTGAGTAGATGGGTGACAGCTGTCAAGAGATAATGAGTGACAGCTGTCACCCCCGGCTGTGTCCGTGGCGGCAGCGCCCTCTCGTGCCTGAAGCCCGCACTTCAGGCAGGGCGCCCACTGGTGGTGGGCCAGCAGTACCTCCTCTTCTGGCGGCCCACACAACACTAAGGTCCTAAAAACACTCTGAACTCACACGTCATTCCAACTCATTGCTTAATTTATTATCACCCTTGAAAAATGTCAGCTATCTAATTTATAAACACGACCCAATCTAGAGCCCGTGGAGCCCCACGGACAGCACGCTGGTTTTACTTATAAATGGCTTTCCAGCAGTCAGACGGTGTCCAAAATGCTTTACAGTAAAATCAAACATTCACAAAAATAAAACACACATCCAATAAAGTTAAAACAGCACATAAAACAGAACATGTCACAGCACCACTAGGTATTAAAAATCACCACATTTTATTTGTTTGTTTGTTTGTTTTTGCTTAAATTTAAATTGTCTGGGCACTATTGACTTGGAAATCTGAGCCACTTTTTTGGTCAGCCACACATCCAGGTCCTGCATCTGTTAAGCCTTCAGTTAATTCCAAATGCTGCAGCTAGAGTACTGACAGGGACTAGAAGGAGAGAGCATATCTCACCCATATTGGCCTCTCTTCATTGGCTCCCTGTTAATTCCAGAATAAAATTTAAAATTTTGAATAATCAGGTCCCATCTTATCTTAGGGACCTCATAGTACCATATCACCCCAATAGAGCGCTTCGCTCTCAGACTGCAGGCTTACTTGTAGTTCCTAGGGTTTGTAAGAGTAGAATGGGAGGCAGAGCCTTCAGCTTTCAGGCTCCTCTCCTGTGGAACCAGCTCCCAATTCGGATCAGGGAGACAGACACCCTCTCTACTTTTAAGATTAGGCTTAAAACTTTCCTTTTTGCTAAAGCTTATAGTTAGTACTGGATCAGGTGACCCTGAACCATCCCTTAGTTATGCTGCTATAGACTTAGACTGCTGGGGGGTTCCCATGATGCACCCAGTGTTTCTTTTTATTCACCTCTTTTTGCTCTGTATGCACCACTCTGCTTTTAATCATTAGTGATTGATCTCTGCTCTCTTCCACAGCATGTCTTTTTCCTGGTTCTCTCCCTCAGCCCCAACCAGTCCCAGCAGAAGACTGCCCCTCCGTGAGCCTGGTTCTGCTGGAGTTTTCTTCCTGTTAAAAGGGAGTTTTCCTTCCCACTGTCGCCAAGTGCTTGCTCACAGGGGGTTGTTTTGACCGTTGGGGTTTTTCTGTAATTATTGTATGGCTTTTGCCTTACAATATAAAGTGCCTTGGGGCCACTGTTTGTTGTGATTTGGCGCTATATAAATAAAATTGATTTGATTTGATCTGTGAGGTTTTAGCAACGTTCTTAGCACCGCAAAGCGGAAGTGATGTCACCACAACCGGTGGATGACAGAGATGGCCCAGTTGGATTTTTATTTTTATGTCAAGACCCGAACATTGTTCGGGATAACAAAAACTCAACAATATGGAATATTATACTGAAATAATTTGATGTTATATCAATAAAACCCATAAATGTATAAAAGAGCTTTTTGTCAACTCAATGATAGCTGAAATGTTAAAATGTAAGTGTGAATTTCACTTTTCAACACAATGTTGATGATAAAATTGTAAAATTGTACAGTGTAAATTTATTGTAATTGGATCTTATTTATTATAGCAGGGGTGGTGGCCAAGTGGTTAATGCGCTTGGTTTCAGTTCAGAAGGCTCCAGGTTCAAATCCCACCCCTGCCTCATTTCTCCATGTAATGTGGAGTTGCGTCAGGAAGGACACCCGGCGTAAAACCTGTGCCAATTCAACATGCAGATCCACCTTGGATTTGCTGTAGCGACCCCGAGTGCAGACAAGGGAGCAGCCGGAAGGGACTTACAGGATCGTATTTATTATGGGAAGTTGTGTACATAGTATATTTCTTTCTATATTACATATGTTAATATGTTGTTCAATTTTATTTTCAGTTTTGTTTATTTTATTGTATAGCACTAAATCACAACAAAGCTGCCCCGAGGCAACCCCCTGAGCAAGAACACAGGAGACAGAGGTAAAAAAAAAAAAAACCTCCCTCTGATGTTAAGGAGGAAGAAATCTCAAGATTCAGAGGGGTGACCCACTGCTTCGGCCAAACGGACAGTCACAAAGTAGAGAAGCTTGAATCTTCGACTGGACTGGGTTGCTTGATGCGAGGACGTTTCGCTTCAAATCGGAGAAGCTTCCTCAGCTAAAATTCTTGCTCTGGAAGTCTGATTTCTGTCTGATTCTTGTAGAGAAGAATAAAACAGAAGCCAACAAAAGCTGGAGTTTTAAACCGAACCAGACCCCTCCTACTGAGAGGTAGACTGCTATAGGCTAGTGACTAAACAATAGCTCTAATTAGCAACTATTGTGCTGTAGTTAGCACACCTAATGGCAGGACAGCTGTCCCTCTAATGATGGGATGGATGCCTTTCTGATGGCTCCCTTGATGACGTGAATGACTCATTACCATGAACAAAAGACTGAAACTCCTTTGACCTGAGTACCCCATTGTAAACAGGGGATAAAGTGTGTCTCAGACCCCCTCCCCGGTTAAGGCTGGGTTTCAAACGTTTCACAAAGAATGCCTCCTTGACCCTCTCTCAAACCATTTCTTCTCTCTGGCCAATATTTTAACTTCCTTGTCCTCAAACGTGTGGTTAGTGTCTTTGAGGTTGAGGTGAACTGCAGACTGAGGTCCACTGGCGCCCTCTCTGCGGTGCTGGTATAGCCTTTTGTATAAAGGTTGCATCGTTTCACCTATGTAGTGTTCGTTACAGTTTTCCTGACATCTGATAGAATACACTACATTGCTCTGTTTGTAACTAGGGATCCTGTCCTTAGGGTGAACTAATTTCTGTCTCAAGGTGTTAACCGGTTTAACGTAAACTGGGATTTTGTGCTGTCTGAAGATCCTCTGTAGTTTTTCCCCTACACCTGCTAAATAAGGGAGAGACACTCCTCTTCTTCTTGTCTCCGTCTCCTGTCTATCTGGTCTCTTTGTTCTCTGGGACTTCTGCACCTTGTCCAGGGACCATCGTGGGTACCCACATACTGTGAGGGCTTTCCGGACACGTTGTTGTTCTTTAGCCCTTCCCTCTGCAGTTGTGGGCACCTGTAGGGCTCTGTGTTGAAGCGTCCTGATCACCCCGAGCTTGTGTTCAAGGGGGTGGTTTGAGCCGAAGAGCAGATATTGGTCAGTGTGAGTTGGTTTTCTGTAAACCCCTGTCTGGAGCTGCCTGTTCTCTCCAATCGTAACATCACAGTCCAGGAAGGCTAAATGGTTGTTTCTGGCATCCTCACATGTGAACTTGATATTGGCGTCCACCGAGTTGATGTGTTCTGTAAAGTCCTCAACTTGCTGTTGCTTGATTTTGACCCATGTATCATCAATATATCTGAACCAGTGACTGGGAGAGATGCCCATGAAAGACGTCAAGGCTGTCTTCTCCACTCGCTCCATGTACAGATTGGCCACAATGGGGGATACCGGAGACCCCATCGCACAACCATGAATCTGCCTGTAGTAATTCCCCCTAAACAGGAAATACGTGGTGTTGAGACAGATCTCCAAGAGTTGGCAAATGTGGTCTGGTGTGAATTTGGTCCTTTCAAGTAGAGACACATCCTCCAGCAGTCTCTGCCTCACAGCTGAGACGGCCTCAGGAGTGGGGATGCAGGTGAACAACGATGTCACATCAAATGACACCATAGTTTCATCTGCCTCCAGCTGTAGGTCCTTGATCTTGTTCACAAAATCTTGTGTGTTTTCCACATGGTGGTCTGAGTTACCCACTAGAGGAGCCAAAATCCACTTGAGGTACTTGGCCAAATTGTACGTGATGGAATCTGTGCTACATACAATAGGCCTGAGTGGCATGTCCTGTTTGTGGATTTTGGGCAGTCCATAGATGCACAGAGTGGCGTCCCCAGGGTACAGTCTGTAGTATGTCTGCCTGTCGATGAGTCCCTCTTTCTCCAGGTTTTGGAGGTAGCTAATGATTTTCTACTTATAGCCACTCTTGGGGTCTCTCTTCAGATGTTCGTATGTGTTGGAGTCACTGAGCAAGTTGTTGATCTTGGCCTCGTAGTCCGATGTGTTCAGGACCACCGTGCATCTGCCTTTATCCGCTGGCAGGATAAGGATGCTTTGGTCCTTTTGCAGTGCTGACAAAGCTTTCTGTTCTTCTCCTGTGATGTTGGACGGAGGAGGCTTAGCACTGTTCAGCACTGCTGTGACTCTTAGTCGGAGGTCCCCAGCTTCTGACTCTGACAAACTGTTATGTTTAATGGCTGACTCTACTGCAGTGATGGAATCTACTGTCGGAATATGTTTAGGAGTCACTGAGAAATTTAGTCCTTTGGCGAGCACATCCTTTTCTGTCTGTGTAAGAACCCTGTTGGAGAGATTATTCATCCAATTTTCCCTGTTGTCACTAATTTGTCTGGGTGTATCTTTAAAAAAGGCTATACCAGCACCGCAGAGAGGGCACCAGTGGACCTCAGTCTGCAGTTCACCTCAACCTCAAAGACACTAACCACACGTTTGAGGACAAGGAAGTTAAAATATTAGCCAGAGAGAAGAAATGGTTTGAAAGAGGGGTCAAGGAGGCATTCTTTGTGAAATGTTTGAAACCCAGTCTTAATCGGGGAGGGGGTCTGAGACACACTTTATCCCCTGTTTACAATGGGGTACTCAGGTCAAAGGAGTTTCAGTCTTTTGTTCATGGTAATGAGTCATTCACGTCATCAAGGGAGCTATCAGAAAGGCATCCATCCTATCATTAGAGGGACAGCTGTCCTGCCATTAGGTGTGCTAACTACAGCACAATAGTTGCTAATTAGAGCTATTGTTTAGTCACTAGCCTATAGCAGTCTGCCTCTCAGTAGGAGGGGTCTGGTTAGGTTTAAAACTCCAGCTTTTGTTGGCTTCTGTTTTATTCTTCTCTACAAGAGTCAGACAGAAGTCAGACTTCCAGAGCAAGAATTTTAGCTGAGGAAGCTTCTGCGATTTGAAGCGAAACGTCCTCATGTCAAGCAACCCAGTCCAGTCGAAGATTCAAGCTTCTCTACTATGGAAACCACCTGGACAACTGAGAGCCTACACAGGGACAGTCACAAAGTTTTAGCATAATTTGACCAATTTTTATAAGCATAAAAATCAAGCAGAAACACAAAAAAAACAGAAGAGTAACAAAAACAGAGTCCGTTATTACGATAAAAGGCACGCAGTCATTGGTGTAACAGGTAGGGCATGCTGAGGTCAGTCCGGCGCCCTGGGCTGCAGAGCCAGCATCCATCAGAGGTGCTGTCAGTGCCTCAGATCGAGAGAAAAAGAGCAGAATCAGTCGCCATGAGACAACTGCACCTAAGGCATGAGTTCACCAGCAGCAGAGGAGTCAAATCCGGCTTCAGAAAGTAAAAATCCTCCCGTGTGTTACTTCGACCTGTGCACCTAAAACTGGTGATCTCAATAATTAGCTCATCAACCTGCCTGAGGAGCTGAACTAATTACAATCAGCTGGTTTATTGGGAAGATGGAACAAATATGCGGCTGGACTTTTACTTTCTGGAGCTGGATTTGACACCTCTGACCAGCAGTAAATCAACAGGGAAGCAGCGAGAATTGTACTGAGAGCAGGAGGAAGGAAGGGAGGCCCTGTATCAGAATTATGCTTTGGGCCCCAGAGAGGTTCAAACCCACACACAAAAGTAGATAAAGTGATAAAGTCTACCTGCATCTCTAAGTAAGACCAGATCCCTGAGGAACACCTAGATTCACCAGGAAGATGCCAGAGATGTTACATTCACTCTGCACAACCCCTGCAGAACTGGTGTGTTCAGAAAGGATGCCTAGGCCAGGGACATGTGTGATGGTCCTCTTCTTCTTCGTTCCAGTTGATGTATAGGAACATCAATGAAGGGAAAGAAGAAGAGGAGGTCAGAGGTCAACAGACACAAAAGAGAGGAGAGGATGAGGAGGGACATGTTCAGAAAGGTAATTATACATCAGCTGTTGCTAAGAGACCATCTAGGATCATTAAAGTCTCCTGACTCCACCTTCTTTTCAGAACTGCGTCAAGATGAAGAAGAGGAGCTGCCGATGAGGAACATCTACACGCTCTCCTGATGACCCAAAATAAATGTTTTTTTTTTTTTCTTGTTATAATCTTTCAGAATTGAAAACAAATCTGATCAAGTTGAATGTGAAGACAAAAACTGAAGACCTGGGCCCGTATGCACGAAGCATCTCAGAGTCCTCTCAGGGAGCTCCTAACTAAGCCTACAGCCAGGAATCCGTAGGCTAAGAGTGATCCAGGAGGCGTCTGAGAGCAACTCTGAGTAATGAGCGGACAGAAACTTTGTGAGGAGGCAGGGTCGACCCCGTTGCCATGTATGAACGAACAGTAAAATCAACCAATCATATAACCTGAACAGCAATAAGAAATGTGTCATTGCGAAAATAATTTAATGTCATGATGATGAGACTCAGCATAATTAAATGAATTGTTACACAGCTTGAAAGTGTTTGAACGAACCTCATTCACATGCCGATTATTATATTGATTAGCTTATTGTTATGTTTCCGCGCTAGTGCGTGCTGTAATCCAAAGCGAGATCAGAGGTTGCAGCACACAAACCAACAGGTGAGTTCCGGCTGCTGACGTCACTGACTTTGATATTAATGACTGTAGGAATGTTACAGAATTTACATGCAATGGTCATTTTCCCCGTGTCCAGGTGTCAGTGTTGTGATGACCTTCATCTCAGGCGTTATTCCGTTACTGTGCCAGGTGGGAAGGCAGCTCATTCCTGATGAGGTTGACCACAAACATTATCTCTGCACCATCAAGCCGGCAGCATGTTACTGAATCACATACAGAGAATATCTCTGCTTCCTCTCTGTCTTTCTGCCGTCTTCTCTGTTTAAGACACTCTTAGGCTTCTTAAAAGTCCTCCTCCCTCCCCTTAACAGTCTGGCTCCTTAGGAGCTCTCTTAAGGCCTAAGATGCTTTGTGAATTAGTTTTATCTTAGCAAGGGAAAATTCTAAGGAATGTCTAAAGAATCCAAGGAATTCTAAGATTTTTCTTAGAATGACGCCACTAGGAGCTGTTTTTAGCCTGACGGTGCTCCACGGATAGGGGCCCTAGCCTGACTTGTGGAAGTCCATATGGAATCACTTGGGTGGAAATTAGCTTCCACGTTCCTTTTGCCAGGGTACAGTGAGGCAAATAAGTATTTGACCCCCTGTCAGTTTTGCAGGTTTTCCCACCTACAAAGAATGTAGAGGTCTGTAATTTTTATCAAAGATTCACTTCAACTGTGAGAGACAGAATCTTAAAAAAAAAAAAAAATCAACAAATCACATAGTATGATTTTTAAATAATTAATTTTCATTTTATTGCAGGAAATAAGTATTTGAACACCTACCAACCAGCAAGAATTCTGGCTCACACAGACCTGTTAATTTTTCTTTAAGAAGCCCTCTTATTCTGCACTCTTTACCTGTATTAATTGCACCTGTTTGAACTTGTTACCTGTATAAAAGACACCTGTTCACACACTCAATCAATCACACTCCAACCTCTCCACCATAGCCAAGACCAAAGAGCTGTCTAAGGACACCGGGGACAAAACTGTAGACCTGCACAAGGCTGGGATGGACTACAGGACAACAGGCAAGCAGCTTGGTAGAAGACAACAACTGTTATGATTATTTATTAGAAAGTGGAAGAAACACAAGATGACTGTCAATCTTCCTCGGTCTGGGATTCCATGCAAGATCTCACTTTGTGGGGTAAGGATGATTCTGAGAAAGCTCAGAACTACACAGGAGGACCTGGTCAATGACCTGAAGAGAGCTGGGACCACAGTCACAAAGATTACATTAGTAACACATGATGCTGTCATGGTTTACAATCACCAGTGACCTTCCGGATGATCCAGACGAGAAGGTCATTTGGTCACATGAAACCAAAATAGAGCTTTTAGGTATCAACTCCACTTGACGTGTTTGGAGGATGAGAACAACCCCAAGAACACCGTCCCAACCGTGAAGCATGGGGGTGGAAAGTGTGCAAAACAGAAAAACAACTAACAGATAAGACACAGACAGGGGACAGACCACAATGACATCTAACACAATGACATAAGACAGACAGGGGACAGACCACAATGACAACTAACACAATGACATAAGACAGACAGGGGACAGACCACAATGACAACTAACACGAGGACATAAGACACAGACAGGGGACAGACCACAATGACATCTAACACAAGGACATAAGACACAGACAGGGGACAGACCACAATGACAACTAACATGAGGACATAAGACACAGACAGGGGACAGACCACAATGACAACTGACATGACATAAGACACAGACAGGGGGACAGACCACAATGACAACTAACACAAGGACATAAGACACAGACAGGGGACAGACCACAATGACATCTAACATAAGGACATAAGACACAGACAGGGGACAGACCACAATGACATCTAAGATGAGGATATAAGACACAGACAGGGGACAGACCACAATGACAACTAACATGAGGACATAAGACACAGACAGGGGACAGACCACAATGACATCTAACACAATGACATAAGACACAGACAGGGGACAGACCACAATGACAACTAACACGAGGACATAAGACACAGACAGGGGACAGACCACAATGACATCTAACACAAGGACATAAGACACAGACAGGGGACAGATCATAATGACAACTAACATGAGGACATAAGACACAGACAGGGGACAGACCACAATGACAACTGACATGACATAAGACACAGACAGGGGACAGACCACAATGACAACTAACACAAGGACATAAGACACAGACAGGGGACAGACCACAATGACATCTAACATGAGGACATAAGACACAGACAGGGGACAGACCACAATGACAACTAACATAAGGACATAAGACACAGACAGGGGACAGACCACAATGACATCTAACATAAGGACATAAGACACAGACAGGGGACAGACCACAATGACATCTAACGAGGACATAAGACACAGACAGGGGACAGACCACAATGACATCTAACATGAGGACATAAGACACAGACAGGGGACAGACCACAATGACAACTAACATGAGGACATAAGACACAGACAGGGGACAGACCACAATGACAACTAACATAAGGACATAAGACACAGACAGGGGACAGACCACAATGACATCTAACATAAGGACATAAGACACAGACAGGGGACAGACCACAATGACATCTAACGAGGACATAAGACACAGACAGGGGACAGACCACAATGACATCTAACATAAGGACATAAGACACAGACAGGGGACAGACCACAATGACAACTAACACGAGGACATAAGACACAGACAGGGGACAGACCACAATGACATCTAACATACGGACATAAGACACAGACAGGGGACAGACCACAATGACATCTAACATGAGGACATAAGACACAGACAGGGGACAGACCACAATGACAACTAACACAAGGACATAAGACAGACAGGGGACAGACCACAATGGCAACTAACACAAGGACATAAGACACAGACAGGGGACAGACCACAATGACATCTAACATAAGGACATAAGACAGACAGGGGACAGACCACAATGACATCTAACATAAGGACATAAGACACAGACAGGGGACAGACCACAATGACATCTAACATAAGGACATAAGACACAGACAGGGGACAGACCACAATGACATCTAACATGAGGACATAAGACACAGACAGGGGACAGACCACAATGACATCTAACATAAGGACATAAGACACAGACAGGGGACAGACCACAATGACATCTAACATGAGGACATAAGACACAGACGGGACAGACCACAATGACAACTAACACGAGGACGTAAGACACAGACAGGGGACAGACCACAATGACATCTAACACGAGGACATAAGACACAGACAGGGGACAGACCACAATGACATCTAACATAAGGACATAAGACACAGACAGGGGACAGACCACAATGACATCTAACACGAGGACGTAAGACACAGACAGGGGACAGACCACAATGACATCTAACACGAGGACATAAGACACAGACAGGGGACAGACCACAATGACAACTAACATGAGGACATAAGACACAGACGGGACAGACCACAATGACATCTAACACAAGGACATAAGACACAGACAGGGGACAGACCACAATGACAACTAACATGAGGACATAAGACACAGACAGGGGACAGACCACAATGACATCTAACATAAGGACATAAGACACAGACAGGGGACAGACCACAATGACATCTAACATAAGGACATAAGACACAGACAGGGGACAGACCACAAAAGCAACAGAAGTCAGTAAACCTGACTCAGCAGCAGCTAAAAGGATTCTCTGGACACGAGGTTAGTGAGTCTGCTTCCCATGCCAGACATCGTGAGTTTGCATCCTGAGGGGAGTGAGTGGGAGGAGTCAAAAGACAACAACGCAGTGCAAAGCTGCTCCATCTGCACATGCTGAAGCTCCTGACTGGCTGAGACCCAGACATGTCATGGGATGAGAGTCCCTGAGGACCAGAACGGTTCTTTTTCAGATGCTTAAATTTGACACATTTTCAGTCAAATGCAATGTGATGACTCATGTGATCATTGAAGATAAGATAAGCCTTTATTGATCCCACACTAGGGACGCTCGTGTGTTACAGTAGCATCCTGGTAATCAACAAAGATGTAAACAAGTTTATACACATAACAATAATAAAAAAATGAACTATGAAAAGCTGTGTAACATATGTACATTTGAAAAAGTTCAGAGAAAACATTAAAATGCAGGACACAAAACTGGAGAAGGAAAAGTGAACTGGACTGGAAATGTAACGTAAAAATTATTAACTAAATTTCTAGCAAAACATTAACAATAGAGAATAATAATAAGGGATTAAATTCTTCAATATTTTTTAATCATTTTGATCAATGATTTTCACAAAAGCTCTCAATAAAATATCTGAATAAAAAGACTCAGTGGAAACATGTTGTGGATGTTGTGTTCTTGAACTGGGTCACATGGCATCCAGATGTGGAACCCAAAGTGTTCCTCCAGAACACAGAAGAAGCATGAAAGTCTCAAATATAACACAATGCTAAAATACTCTCAGCTGTATGAGCGTGTCATCAAGGAAACAGTGTGTAGAAAGAATGTGACCCTTTCACCCCTTAAAATGGGTCCAGTTCAGCCTAAACCTACTTCCAGGCATCTTATATATGCTACTTTGCAACCACCCCTAAACCCAAACAGTCCAACAGTCAACCCCTTCTGATCCCCTCTGCTAATTGTTTATGGAAATTGTGGATGTAGTAGAGAAGCTTGAATCTTCGACTGGACTGGGTTGCTTGATGCGAGGACTTTTCGCTTCAAATCACAGAAGCTTCCTCGGCTAAAATTCTTGCTCTGGTAGTCTGACTTCTGCCTTCGACTCTTGTAGAGAAGAATAAACAGAAGCCACAAAAGCTGGAGTTTTAAACCTAACCAGACCCCTCCTACCGAGAGGCAGGAGGGGTCTGCCTCCTGCCTCTAGTGACTAAACAATTGCTCTAATTAGCACTTATTGTGCTCTAGTTAGCACCCTCCTAATGACAGGGCAGCTGTCCCTCCTAATGATGGGACGGATGTCTCTCCTGATGGCTCCCTTGAAGACTCTCCTGATGACGTGAATGACTCATTACCATGAACAATCAATCAATCAATTTTTTTATATAGCGCCAAATCACAACAAACAGTTGCCCCAAGGCGCTTTATATTGTAAGGCAAGGCCATACAATAATTATGCAAAACCTCAACGGTCAAAATGACCCCCTGTGAACAAGCACTTGGCTACAGTGGGAAGGACAACTAACCTGACCTGAGTACCCCATTGTAAACAGGGGACAAAGCATGTCTCAGACCCCCTCTTGGGGACCTCCGACTAAGAGTAACAATGAAATGAAATGCTTGCCTCTACTGGTGGTTGGCTCTCACTGCGGTATTGTATCACTTCCTGTTCCGGAGCACAGCTGTGTTTTTCTGTATCTGTTAGCTGTTTAATCTGCGCAGTTAGATTGATCTAGTTATCTAGATTACGATTTGTTTCCCAGTGTAATCTTTACGTGCCTTAACTAAAGCACTCCTTCTGCTGAATCACCTCTAAATTATTTACACATTATTCACTTTGCGTGTTTTTAGGAATCCGCTAGCTTAGCGTAGCTACTAGCTCTTAGCCGATTTAGCATGGCGGCTTCTCCTGTCTCTCCCGCACTTTTCTGCTCTGGGTGTGAAATGTTTAGTTATTCCTCTGCCTCCTTTAGCAGTAACGGTACTTGTAATAAGTGTAGCTTATTCGTAGCTTTGGAGGCCAGGCTGGGCGAATTGTAGACTCGGCTCCGCACCGTGGAAAATTCTACAGCTAGCCAGGCCCCTGTAGTCGGTGCGGACCAAGGTAGCTTAGCCGCCGTTAGTTCCCCCCTGGCAGATCCCGAGCAGCCGGGAAAGCAGGCTGACTGGGTGACTGTGAGGAGGAAGCGTAGCCCTAAACAGAAGCCCCGTGTACACCGCCAACCCGTTCACATCTCTAACCGTTTTTCCCCACTCGACGACACACCCGCCGAGAATCAAACTCTGGTTATTGGCGACTCTGTTTTGAGAAATGTGAAGTTAGCGACACCAGCAACCATAGTCAATTGTCTTCCGGGGGCCAGAGCAGGCGACATTGAAGGAAATTTGAAACTGCTGGCTAAGGCTAAGCGTAAATTTGGTAAGATTGTAATTCACGCCGGCAGTAATGACACCCGGTTACGCCAATCGGAGGTCACTAAAATTAACATTAAATCGGTGTGTAACTTTGCAAAAACAATGTCGGACTCTGTAGTTTTCTCTGGGCCCCTCCCCAATCGGACCGGGAGTGACGTTTAGCCGCATGTTCTCCTTGAATTGCTGGCTGTCTGAGTGGTGTCCAAAAAATGAGGTGGGCTTCATAGATAATTGGCAAAGCTTCTGGGGAAAACCTGGTCTTGTTAGGAGAGACGGCATCCATCCCACTTTGGATGGAGCAGCTCTCATTTCTAGAAATCTGGCCAATTTTCTTAAATCCTCCAAACCGTGACTATCCAGGGTTGGGACCAGGAAGCAGAGTTGTAGTCTTACACACCTCTCTGCAGCTTCTCTCCCCCTGCCATCCCCTCATTACCCCATCCCCGAAGAGATGGTGCCTGCTCCCAGACTACCAATAACCAGCAAAAATCTATTTAAGCATAAAAATTCAAAAAGAAAAAATAATATAGCACCTTCAACTGCACCACAGACTAAAACAGTTAAATGTGGTCTATTAAACATTAGGTCTCTCCCTTCTAAGTCCCTGTTGGTAAATGATATAATAATTGATCAACATATTGATTTATTCTGCCTAACAGAAACCTGGTTACAGCAGGATGAATATGTTAGTTTAAATGAGTCAACACCCCCGAGTCACACTAACTGTCAGAATGCTCGTAGCACGGGCCGGGGCGGAGGATTAGCAGCAATCTTCCATCCCAGCTTATTAATTAATCAAAAACCCAGACAGAGCTTTAATTCATTTGAAAGCTTGTCTCTTAGTCTTGTCCATCCAAATTGGAAGTCCCAAAAACCAGTTTTATTTGTTATTATCTATCGTCCACCTGGTCGTTACTGTGAGTTTCTCTGAATTTTCAGACCTTTTGTCTGACTTAGTGCTTAGCTCAGATAAGATAATTATATTGGGCGATTTTAACATCCACACAGATGCTGAGAATGACAGCCTCAACACTGCATTTAATCTATTATTAGACTCTATTGGCTTTGCTCAAAAAGTAAATGAGTCCACCCACCACTTTAATCATATCTTAGATCTTGTTCTGACTTATGGTATGGAAATAGAAGACTTAACAGTATTCCCTGAAAACTCCCTTCTGTCTGATCATTTCTTAATAACATTTACATTTACTTTGATGGACTACCCAGCAGTAGGGAATAAGTTTCATTACACTAGAAGTCTTTCAGAAAGCGCTGTAACTAGGTTTAAGGATATGATTCCTTCTTTATGTTCTCTAATGCCATATACCAACACAGTGCAGAGTAGCTACCTAAACTCTGTAAGGGAGATAGAGTATCTCGTCAATAGTTTTACATCCTCATTGAAGACAACTTTGGATGCTGTAGCTCCTCTGAAAAAGAGAGCTTTAAATCAGAAGTGTCTGACTCTGTGGTATAACTCGCAAACTCGTAGCTTAAAGCAGATAACCCGTAAGTTGGAGAGGAAATGGCGTCTCACTAATTTAGAAGATCTTCACTTAGCCTGGAAAAAGAGTCTGTTGCTCTATAAAAAAGCCCTCCGTAAAGCTAGGACATCTTTCTACTCATCACTAATTGAAGAAAATAAGAACAGCCCCAGGTTTCTTTTCAGCACTGTAGCCAGGCTGACAAAGAGTCAGAGCTCTATTGAGCTGAGTATTCCATTAACTTTAACTAGTAATGACTTCATGACTTTCTTTGCTAACAAAATTTTAACTATTAGAGAAAAAATTACTCATAACCATCCCAAAGACGTATCGTTATCTTTGGCTGCTTTCAGTGATGCCGGTATTTGGTTAGACTCTTTCTCTCCGATTGTTCTGTCTGAGTTATTTTCATTAGTTACTTCATCCAAACCATCAACATGTTTATTAGACCCCAGTCCTACCAGGCTGCTCAAGGAAGCCCTACCATTATTTAATGCTTCGATCTTAAATATGATCAATCTATCTTTGTTAGTTGGCTATGTACCACAGGCTTTTAAGGTGGCAGTAATTAAACCATTACTTAAAAAGCCATCACTTGACCCAGCTATCTTAGCTAATTATAGGCCAATCTCCAACCTTCCTTTTCTCTCAAAAATTCTTGAAAGGGTAGTTGTAAAACAGCTAACTGATCATCTGCAGAGGAATGGTCTATTTGAAGAGTTTCAGTCAGGTTTTAGAATTCATCATAGTACAGAAACAGCATTAGTGAAGGTTACAAATGATCTTCTTATGGCCTCGGACAGTGGACTCATCTCTGTGCTTGTTCTGTTAGACCTCAGTGCTGCTTTTGATACTGTTGACCATAAAATTTTATTACTGAGATTAGAGCATGCCATAGGTATTAAAGTCACTGTGCTGCGGTGGTTTGAATCATATTTGTCTAATAGATTACAATTTGTTCATGTAAATGGGGAATCTTCTTCACAGACTAAAGTTAATTATGGAGTTCCACAAGGTTCTGTGCTAGGACCAATTTTATTCACTTTATACATGCTTCCCTTAGGCAGTATTATTAGACGGTATTGCTTAAATTTTCATTGTTACGCAGATGATACCCAGCTTTATCTATCCATGAAGCCAGAGGACACACACCAATTAGCTAAACTGCAGGATTGTCTTACAGACATAAAGACATGGATGACCTCTAATTTCCTGCTTTTAAACTCAGATAAAACTGAAGTTATTGTACTTGGCCCCACAAATCTTAGAAACATGGTGTCTAACCAGATCCTTACTCTGGATGGCATTACCCTGACCTCTAGTAATACTGTGAGAAATCTTGGAGTCATTTTTGATCAGGATATGTCATTCAAAGTGCATATTAAACAAATATGTAGGACTGCTTTTTTGCATTTACGCAATATCTCTAAAATCAGAAAGGTCTTGTCTCAGAGTGATGCTGAAAAACTAATTCATGCATTTATTTCCTCTAGGCTGGACTATTGTAATTCATTATTATCAGGTTGTCCTAAAAGTTCCCTAAAAAGCCTTCAGTTAATTCAAAATGCTGCAGCTAGAGTACTGACGGGGACTAGAAGGAGAGAGCATATCTCACCCATATTGGCCTCTCTTCATTGGCTTCCTGTTAATTCTAGAATATAATTTAAAATTCTTCTTCTTACTTATAAGGTTTTGAATAATCAGGTCCCATCTTATCTTAGGGACCTCATAGTACCATATCACCCCAATAGAGCGCTTCACTCTCAGACTGCAGGCTTACTTGTAGTTCCTAGGGTTTGTAAGAGTAGAATGGGAGGCAGAGCCTTCAGCTTTCAGGCTCCTCTCCTGTGGAACCAGCTCCCAATTCAGATCAGGGAGACAGACACCCTCTCTACTTTTAAGATTAGGCTTAAAACTTTCCTTTTTGCTAAAGCTTATAGTTAGGGCTGGATCAGGTGACCCTGAACCATCCCTTAGTTATGCTGCTATAGACGTAGACTGCTGGGGGGTTCCCATGATGCACTGTTTCTTTCTCTTTTTGCTCTGTATGCACCACTCTGCATTTAATCATTAGTGATCGATCTCTGCTCCCCTCCACAGCATGTCTTTTTCCTGGTTCTCTCCCTCAGCCCCAACCAGTCCCAGCAGAAGACTGCCCCTCCCTGAGCCTGGTTCTGCTGGAGGTTTCTTCCTGTTAAAAGGGAGTTTTTCCTTCCCACTGTAGCCAAGTGCTTGCTCACAGGGGGTCGTTTTGACCGTTGGGGTTTTACATAATTATTGTATGGCCTTGCCTTACAATATAAAGCGCCTTGGGGCAACTGTTTGTTGTGATTTGGCGCTATATAAAAAAATTGATTGATTGATTGATTGAAGAGTCACAGCAGTGCCCAACAGTGTTAACATCACAGGAGAAAAACGGAAAGCTTTGTCAGCACTGCAGAAGGACCAAAGCATCGTTATCCTGCCAGTGGATAAAGGCCGACGCACGGTGATCCTGAACACATCGGACTATGAGGCCAAGATCAACAACTTGCTCAGTGACTCCAATACATATGAACGTCTGAAGAGAGACCCCATGAGCGGCTATAAGAAGAAAATCATTAGCTACCTCCAAAACCTGGAGAAAGAGGGACTCAGACAGGCAGGCATACTACAGACTGTACCCTGGGGACGCCACTCCATGCATCTATGGATTTCCCAAAATGTTGTGTGGGCCGCCGAAGAGGAGGTACTGCTGGCCCACCACCAGATGGCACCCTGCCATGCTGGCACCTTTATGGCCTGCAGAGGGCGCACAGACCTGTTGGCACTACCAGGTGCGCCCCGTTAGGCCGTCATCAGCTGTCACTCATCATCTCATCCATCACTCCATAAAAGCCTGGGAGAGACACCATAACTCTGCCGAGTTATCAGCTCATGCCTATCTCGGCTTTCAGTGCTTACCAGTCGAGTGAGTATAAGAGAAATTGTGGAGAGCTGGGCTTGTCCCAACTTGTCCTCTGACACCCCAAAACGGAGGTGTTCCATTGTCTAGCTTCATCAGCGAATCGGTTGCGATGCGCGAAGCCTCCGCGCGGCTTTCCATGACAAAATCTCTTGTTAAAAGTGAAATCTGCTGGAAAATGGCTGATGCCCAGCTCTTGTGATAACCAGAGAAATTGCACTTGACGGTCCCGGCTCCACACAGCAATCCGTTTAGACATGATGTGGTGGTTTCTGCCTCTCAATGGTGGGTCGGAGCGCGGCGCGCCGTGCGCCATTATGGGCCGTCCTTAAACCTGTAGTAACACTCCTTTTTCTCTGTAAAGCCCGTAAAATTTTCACCGAAAGCCAGATAAATTTTTCGAATGGTTTCCAGCTGCATGTCTCTAACAGTTTCTGAAAAAATTCTGATGGAAAAAAAGCCCAAATCATTCCGCCATTTCCTCGCAATGAAATGACGACGAGAGGAGTGGAGCACTGCACAGGCGAATGACGCAACCGACAGGCGTGGAAAATCTCACGCATGCACACGAAGATTCAAGCTTGGCTGACGTAAAAACATATGAATCAAATCTATATAGTTTTTGAAAAAAATAAAAAGGTACAATACTTTTCTAACAGACCTCGTATTTCCTGTTTAGGGGGAATTACTACAGGCAGATTCATGGTTGTGCGATGGGGTCTCTGGTATCCCCCACTGTGGCCAATCTGTACATGGAGTAAGGGGAGAACACAGCCTTGACATCTTTCACGGGCATCTCTCCCAGTCACTGGTTCAGATATGTCAGTGACACATGGGTTAAAATCAAGCAACAGGAGGTTGAGGACTTTACAGAACACATCAACTCGGTGGACTCCAATATCAAGTTCACACATGAGGATGCCAGAAACAACCATTTAGCCTTCTTGGACTGTGATGTTACGATTGGAGAGAACAGGCAGCTCCAGACAGTGGTTTACAGAAAACCCACTCACACTGACCAATATCTGCTCTTTGGCTCAAACCACCCCCTTGAACACAAGCTCGGGGTGATCAGGACTCTTCAACACAGAGCCCTACAGGTGCCCACAACTGCAGAGGGAAGGGCTAAAGAACAACTTGTCCGGAAAGCCCTCACAGTATGTGGGTACCCACGATGGTCCCTGGATAAAGTGCAGACGTCCCAGAGAACAAAGAGACCAGATTGATAGGAGACAGAGCCAAGAAGAAGAGGAGTGTCTCTCCCTTATTTAGCAGGAGTAGGGGAAAAACTACAAAGGATCTTCAGACAGCACAAAATCCCAGTTTACTTTAAACCTGTTAACACCTTGAGACAGAAAATAGTTCACCCTAAGGACAGGATCCCTAGTTACAAACAGAGCAATGTAGTGTATTCTATCAGATGTCAGGAAAACTGTAACAAACACAACATAGGTGAGACTAAGCAACCTTTACACAAAAGGCTATATCAGCGCTGCAGAGATGGCGCCAGTGGACCTCAGTCTGCGGTTCATCTCCACCTTAAAGACACTAACCACACATTTGAGGATGAGGAAGTTAAAATCTTAGCCAGATAGAAGAAATGGTTTGAGAGAGGGGTCAAGGAGGCATTCTTTGTAAAACAGTTCAAACCCAGCCTTAACCGGGGAGGGGGTCTGAGACATGCTATGTCCCCTGTTTACAATGGGGTACTCAGGTCAAAGCAGTTTCAGTCTTTTGTTCATGGTAATGAGTCATTCACGTCATCAGGAGAGTCGTCAAGGGAGCCATCAGGAGAGGCGTCCGTCCCATCATTAGGAAGGACAGCCGCCCTGTCATTAGGAGAGTGCTAACTAGAGCACAATAGGTGCTAATTAGAGCTATTGTTTAGTCACTAGCCTATAGCAGTCAGCCTCTCGGTAGGAGGGGTCTGGTTAGGTTCAAAAGTCCAGCCTTTGTGGCTTCTGCAATTTGAAGCGAAACGTCCTCGTGTCAAGCAACCCAGTCCAGTCGAAGATTGAAGCTTCTCTACTATGGAAACCACCTGGACAACTGAGAACCTACACAGAAAAATTGTGGATGCATTACGATTTCAGCATTGCATTCAGGACTCAATGCACATTAGTGGAAGTACCCTGGATTTTGTTCTCACACGTGGTATTGCTGTCACAAATATTGACATCATGCCTCTTACATCAGTGGTCTCTGATCACTCACTTATTAAGTTTACAGTTTCACTGCGGCGTTTAGTGGAACAACCTTATTTATCACTACGGTGATGCATCAAGTCCTAAACTAAGACTGAACTTGAAGCTAGACTGCCTGATGTCTTAGCTTCACATTTGGCAAATACCCAATCAATAGGCAGTCTTGTGGATAGTTTAAACTCAGTGCTCAAAACTACACTCGACATGATTGCACCACCTTTGTTAAAATTGCGCTCCCCAAAATCACAGTCACCTTGGTTCAATGATTACCTGCGTGACCTCAAGCATAAGGCAAGAGGTCTAGAACGGAAATGGCGTAGTTCAAAATTAGAAGTATTCCAACTTGCGTGGCGTGATGCTGTCTTAGAATATAACCATGCATTACTGGCTACAAAGTGGACCTATTACTCTGATTTGATCAACAAAAACAAGAATAACTCAAAGTTCTTGTTCAACACAGTGGCAACACTTATTCATGGACAACCACCTGTAGTTTGCTGTCCTTTTACAGCACAAGATTTCCTGGATTACTTTATGAAGAAAATAGAAAACATTAGGTTAAACATATCCCAGCATACCTTAACCCAGCCACTACACCCTGCTATTGAGGTGGGTGCCATTACTGAGGTATTACCTAGATTTACAGAATTAGATAGTGTCTCTCTAGGCATGCTGACGAAACCCGGAACGTCAACAAAAAGCACAACCTGTTTATTTGATCCTACAACAACAAAACTATGACGACTCCTTCTTGCAGCTGAATGTTGTCAAGACAAAAGATATGGTTATTGACTTTCGGAAACGGATGATCTGACCCAAAACCACTACAATCAAAGGCCAACAGGTGGAGTCTGTGGACAACTATAAATACTTGGGAACGCTGATAGATAGCAAGCTGAACTTTAATGACAATGCAGACCTGCTGTATAAGAAGTGTCAGCAGCATCTGTTTTGTCTTCGTAAGTTGTCATGTTTTCAAGTGGACAGAACAAAAATGACCCTATTTTATAAATCTTGTGTTGAATCAGTTTTAACTTTTTCGATGATGTGCTGGTACGGAAACCACAGCATTAAAGCAAGGAAGCCACTTCACAACATTGTGAAGTGACTTCACTAGAACATCACCAGGGGAGGTGATGGTGTAGTGGTTAAGGTATTGGGCTTGAGTCCCAAAGATCATGGGTTCAAATCCCCACCTGACTGGAAAATCACTAAGGGCCCTTGGGCAAGGCCTTTTATCCCCTATTGCTCACAGTGTGTAGTGAGCGCCTTGTATGGCAGCACCCTGACATTGGGGTGAATGTGAGGCATAACTGTAAAGCGCTTTGAGCGTCTGATGCAGATGGAAAAGCCCTATATAAATGCAGTCCATTTAACATTGTAAAATTGTGCAGCAAGCTCTTGGGGGTCCAGCAGACCTCACTGTCTGATTTGTTTTCCAGATAGGTGAGGATGAAGGCTCAGAGGATTTTATCTGATCAGGTCCACCCTCTCCATGGTGAATTTTTTTATTTGCCATCTGGAGTGAGGCTTAGGTTTCCTACAGTGAGGAGCAACAGATATAAGCACTCCTTTGTATCTGTGGCTATCTCTGTTCTGAATGCTGACCAGAGGAGAGAAGCAGGTACTTAGGGTTGATGGTAAATCATGTTAGGTAACTCGGTTCCATTTCCATCGATTCCGGTCTGTACTGTGTCCCCCTTGTGTACTGAATGTCTGGTGTGTTTTTCTTTTCTTTTCTTTTTTGTACTTTTCTGTATACCCATTGCTGTACAGCTCGTTGCTCCTTTGGAGACATTGAATAAATAAAGTGAAAGTGAAAGTGAACTGTTTAAGGACCTGTGGCCCACTCTTGGGCCGACTGTGCTGGAAATGATTAATCTTTCATTAACTTCTGGATTTGTTCCTAAATGTTTCAAATCTGCAGTGATTAAACCATTACTTAAGAAACCTAATCTTGACCCTGGTGTACTGAAAAATTATCGGCCAATATCAAATCTATCATTTTGCTCTAAAATTCTGGAAAAAGTGGTGTCATGGCAGCTCGTAGACTATCTTACTGAGAATAATCTATTTGAGCCACTGCAGTCCGCTTTTAGAAAATATCATTCCACAGAGACGGCTCTCACTAAAGTGGTGAATGATCTTCTGCTTACAATGGATTCGGACACCACTACGGTTCTGGTGCTGTTAGATGTTAGTGCTGCGTTTGATACAGTGGATCATCATATTCTACTTGATAGGCTGCAGAATCACTTTGGGATTACTGTGAGTGTCCTTGCATGGCTGATGTCATACTTGACCAGTTGTTCTCACTGCGTTTTGTACAGTAACACTACCTCTAATCTTAGTGACATGAAATTTGGGGTTCCACAGGGATCTGTCTTAGGCTCCCTGCTTTTCTCCCTTTATATAGCACCCCTTGGGCACATATTGCAGCATTATGTGATTACCTTTCACTGCTATGCTGATGATACTCAGTTATACATGCCGATAACTGCTGGTCATCTCGTTCACATAAAATCCTTAGAAGATTGCCTTGCATCAGTGAGAAGTTGGATGTCTAGAAATTTCCTACTTTTAAACTCTGATAAGACTGAAATGATGGTTCTTGGTCCAGTGAGACATCAGCATCAATTTGACCAGTTAACACTTAGCCTAGGCTTGTGTGTCATACATCACACTGACAAAGTTTGGAACCTTGGGGTAATTTTTGATCCTACACTGTCATTTAAGCTCCACATTAGCGATATTATGAGGACTGCTTTCTTCCACCTGCGAAATATAGCGAAGATTCATCCCATCCTGTCTGTGGCTGATGCGGAGACCCCGATTCATGCGTTTGAGTCCAGATCAAAGTTCAGTTCATATCAATGTTCAGAATCAAAGTCTTAGTGCGTGCAGGACTTCAGTTCTCCATGACACACCCAGAAGCATGCACATTTGTCAGACAGATGGAGTCAGAATGACAGCTCCTGGTGTCAGGCTGATGAGTGCAGCAAAACAGCAGGGTTCTCTGCGTGATGGCAGCCAGAAAGCCACAGCTTCATCACTCAAGAAGCGGCTGTGCACGGAACCCCCCACCCCCCGGACTGCCATCTGTAATATCTGTGAAACATGCTTGTATGAGTTGGTCGACATCTGCACACGTCCACAAGTATCCACAGAGGCACGTTTTTCTGTTGCCAGGATTTTTGAGCTGCACAGAATTTTGGATGACATCCGCCTTACATACTCAATACATACACAATACATATTCAATACATACACAATACATACTCAATACATACACAATCTATGCGCTGTATATCCGCCGTTATCCACTGATATCCACAACTGACGTGGTATTGTGGCTTGGCAGTGGACTGGGACAGTGTGTAAAATGGATATATAGCGTGCCTGTCATGTCCACATCACAAACTAAAATAAGTTGTGGTGAATGCATACAGACTGGCCATGAATAAAGCGTTTTTATTACGTCTGCTTTGCAGCTGATTTGTGGAGAATTTGCGAATGCATAACAAACAGAAATCGACATACCTGCCAGTCAGTGTCAGTCCAGATGTGGAGACGTACAGATGTTGTTATGGATCCCCAAAGATGTAGTGTGATAGTTGCTGCCATCCAACAACATACCAATCAACTTGTCCAAGTCCAGCAATTGCTCCAGAGGCTGTGATGTTGGTGTGAATAGTGATGCCGACAGGCCCGAGTGTGTTTCTGTTATGACTGCAATGCAGATGCTGTGCACGTGCAATACAACCGCTGTTGCCACCACATGTGCACGATGCATTCTCAATACACGCGTTATACATCCGTGATTGTTCGTCATATACTCAGTATACATTATTAATATATCTGTAATTACAGCTTGGGACTCTGACGAGGGCGGTCGCATCTCCTCCACTCTCCCTTATCTCTGCTGTCTGCTCTAACCTTCAAGTCCCTACTTCACCAGACTGTGAATTCCTCAAATTACATTGGATACTGGATCTATTCGACTACTATTAGATTAACCATGGAATTGATCAGCTGGTCTCTGAACGCTATTGACACCTTCTTTTCTAAAAGAAGGTCAGGACCAGGGGATCCTACCTGCCCAGATGGAACGTATCCTGCGGGCTATGTTCTCGACTCCTGGGGGTCGTGGTGTATTGCATGCTTTGCATCTTTCTTTGTTGAAGACGTCGAGGATTTATTCATATTTGGTTTTATGGTAGCAGGGCTTGTACTTTCTGGCTTATGTGCTGCCCTGATCTACCGGAAAATTGGCAAGGCTGTGGCATCAAGAACCACGGCCCCTCACTTGTCCGTCATGATAAACGAGGTGGGTAAGGCACTGCATTCTCAGACTGCAATGACTCTTGAACTCAGACGCAAACTGGATGACATCTTGGAGCAGATGTGCGCCTTGCAGATGAAGAGGAAGATTTCGGAGGCCGGGGAATATTCTTAATTCATAATTGGGATTTGGCTGTTCAAGTGAAGCTGTAAAAAGTGTTTTTCACTGCTCAAGCCACAACACGGCAGGCTTATCAGCCTGAAAGACAAATTGCCCTACTGTTTTCCTCCAGAGGAATGTCTTTGGCCTCGGTGAACATTCGGCTGTTTCTTATCTCAACTCACAAAGACAATAAACTGTTGCACAGGACTGAAGCATGCTCCACTCCCTCTCCCCACCCCCTCCTACCCCCCATCACACACCCTCCTACAACCCCTGGCAAAAATTATGGAATCACCGGCCTCAGAGGATGTTCATTCAGTTGTTTAATTTTGTAGAAAAAAAAGCAGATCACAGACATGACACAAAACTAAAGTCATTTCAAATGGCAACTTTCTGGCTTTAAGAAACACTATAAGAAATCAAGAAAAAAAGATGGTGGCAGTCAGTAACGGCTACTTTTTTTAGACCAAGCAGAGGAAAAAAATATGGAATCATTCAATTCTGAGGAAAAAATTATGGAATCACCCTGTAAATTTTCATCCCCCAAATTAACACCTGCATCAAATCAGATCTGCTCATTGACATTGACCCTATGTGTCTTTTTGCAAGGAATGTTTTTGCAGTTTTTGCTCTATGGCAAGATGCATTATCATCTTGAAAAATGATTTCATCATCCCCAAACATCCTTTCAATTGTCCAAAATATCAACATAAACTTGTGCATTTATTGATGATGTAATGACAGCCATCTCCCCAGTGCCTTTACCTCACATGCAGCCCCATATCATCAATGACTGTGGAAATGTACATGTTCTCTTCAGGCAGTTATCTTTATAAATCTCATTGGAAAGGCACCAAACAAAAGTTCCAGCATCATCACCTTGCCCAATGCAGATTCGAGATTCATCACTGAATATGACTTTCATCCAGTCATCCACAGTCCACAATTGCTTTTCCTTAGCCCATTGTAACCTTGTTTTTTTTTCTGTTTAGGTGTTAATGATGCCTTTCGTTTAGCTTTTCTGT
Organism: Thalassophryne amazonica; assembly: GCF_902500255.1. Classification (NCBI taxonomy): domain Eukaryota; kingdom Metazoa; phylum Chordata; class Actinopteri; order Batrachoidiformes; family Batrachoididae; genus Thalassophryne; species Thalassophryne amazonica. The sequence continues at coordinate 9,808,331 of NC_047111.1, read as the reverse complement.
ATGTAAATCCCATTTCCTTTAGGCGGTTTCGTACAGTTCGGTCACAGACGTTGACTCCAGTTTCCTCCCATTCGTTCCTCATTTGTTTTGTTGTACATTTTTTGATTTTTGAGACATATTGCTTTAAGTTTTCTGTCTTGATGCTTTGATGTCTTCCTTGGTCTACCAGTATGTTTGCCTTTAACAACCTTCCCATGTTGTTTGTATTTGGTCCAGAGTTTAGACACAGCTGACTGTGAACAACCAACATCTTTTGCAACATTGCGTGATGATTTACTCTCTTTTAAGAGTTTGATAATCCTCTCCTTTGTTTCAATTGTCATCTCTCGTGTTGGAGCCATGATTCATGTCAGTCCACTTGGTGCAACAGCTCTCCAAGGTGTGATCACTCCTTTTTAGATGCAGACTAACGAGCAGATCTGATATGATGCAGGTGTTAGTTTTGGGGATGAAAATTTACAGGGTGATTCCACATTTTTTTCCTCTGCTTGGTCTAAAAAAGTAACTGTTACTGACTGCCACAATCTTTTTTTCTTGATTTCTTATAGTGTTTCTTAAAGCCAGAAAGTTGCCATTTGAAATGACTTTAGTTTTGTGTCATGTCTGTGATCTGCTTTTTTTCTACAAAATTAAACAACTGAATGAACATCCTCCGAGGCCGGTGATTCCATAATTTTTGCCAGGGGTTGTACTCCGGCTTCTGCTCACGTCATCCCTTCCCTTCTGCAGGGGTGGCGTGGTTTTAGCTGCAGCTGGTCCCCATTCCCCCCCAAGCTGACGGTGGCACAACGCAGGGTTGCTGCGAGACCTTCACCCACTTGCCTCAATTTGGATAACGGACTTCTTCAAATTTAGTGCACATAATGTCAAATGTGTATGTGTTGTCTTTAATTTCTGATGTGTGTAATTATTACAATAAACAAGTAATAATTGTGGACTAATTGCTGTCTGAGGTAACTGGAGTGTAAATGTAATTTCTCCACTGTGAGATCAATAAAGTATATCTCATCTCTAATTCATACTGAGACATTTGTCATTTTTGGCCAATTTTGTTGCAGAACACAGCGAACGCCCGTAATTTGTGTACTCAATTCATGCGCAATGAATCCTCTCCCCAGTGGGACCGGGCCCTAAGCCAGCTGAGAAACTACATACTGTGCATGTAGTTACTAAACAGCGCGGACGCACGAACTCTGGGAACTGAGTTACATCTGATTATGATGGATTATCAAAGAACTGAGTGAGAGCTGATCACTAAGCAACGCGGAACAGAATCGACTCTGACCAATTAACTAATTAGTACGAAGTGCTGCAGGTGAAGACACAGCAGACAGCCAGCAGAATGAACAAGGGTTAAAACAAGCAGCAAGGAGGCGTGACCATGCAAAAAAAAACACCAATAATAATTTGACATTAAGCTCACAAAGAAATACATAGATGGTTCTGTCTGAACTAGAAAACTCGTAGGGAAAATAAATACGAGGTCTGTGAGAAAAGTATCGGACCTTTTTATTTTATGCAAAACTATATGGATTTGATTCATATGTTTTTATGTCAGCCAAGCTTGAACCTTCGTGCGCATGCGTGAGTTTTTCCACGCCTGTCGGTTGTGTCATTCGCCTGTGGGCAGGCTTTGAGTGAGCACTGGTCCACCCCTCTCGTCGTTGTTTCATTGCGAAGAAATGGCGGAATGATTTGGGCTTTTTTTCCATCAGAATTTTTTCAGAAACTGTTAGAGACAGGCAGCTGGAAACCATTCGAAAAATTTATCTGGCTTTCGGTGAAAATTTTACAGGCTTCACAGAGAATAAGGAGTGTTACTACAGCTTTAAGGACAGCCCACAATGGCACATGGTGCGCCGCGCTCCAAGCCGCGATTGACAGGCAGAAACCACCATTTAATTTCTAAACGGATCGCTGTATGGCTCCAGGACCATCGTGTGCAACTTCTCTGGTTATCACAAGAGCTGGACATCAACCATTTTCCAGCAGATTTCACTTTTAACGAGAGATTTTGTCATGGAAAGCTGCATGGAGGCTTCGCGCGTCACAACCGATTCGCTGATGAAGCGAGACAAAGGAACACCTCCGTTTCGGAGTGTTAGAGGACAAGTTGGGACATGTCTATCTCGGCTTTCAGTGCTTACCAGTCGAGTGAGTATAAGAGAAATTGTGGAGAGCTGGGCATGTCCTCTGTTAACACATATATTAGTTACATTAGTTCTTTCTACCAATCCTGCGCTTTGTGGATGATATGTGCAGTGTGTTTGTGCATTAATTTTCAGATGTTCTGTCAGATATTTTATGATTTTATTTACAAAGTTTGTGCCATTATCACTGTGCATTATTTCTGGTAAACTATGTCATGACATCATGTCTCTGCATAAGATTTTTGCAACTGTCAGGGCATCTGCCTGTTTTGTTGGAAATACTTCCACTCATTTGGAATATGCATCAATTATTACCAAACAACACTTCTTGTTTTCACACTGATTTAATTCAATAAAATCCATATATATTGCTTGGAATGGATATTGTGGCACCTCTTTGTGGTCTGCCCCTGGTGTCTCATTATCAGTTTCATTTTTATTATAAAAAATGTATTAGCTGTATCATCATGTTGGCTGTAGAGCTGATACAGCCAACATGATAATACAGCTAACATGATGATACAGCTACTATGATACAGCGAACATGATAATACAGCCAACATGATGATAGAGCTAACATGATACAGCTAAAATGATGACACAGCTAATGATACAGCTAACATGATAATACAGCCACTATGATACAGCTAACATGATAATACAGCTAACATGATGAAACAGATGCTATGATACAGCTAACATGATAAAACAGCTACTATGATACAGCTAACATGATAATAATATAGTTAACGATAATACATCTACTGTGATACAGCTACCATGATAATACAGCTACTATGATTTAGCTAACATGATAATACAGCTACTATGATACAGCTAACATGATAATAATATAGTTAACGATAATACATCTACTGTGATACAGCTACCATGATAATACAGCTACTATGATTTAGCTAAAATGATAACACAGCTACTATGATACAGCTAACGATAATACAGCTACTGTAATACAGCTAACATGATAATACATCTACTGTGATACAGCTACCATGATAATACAGCTACTATGATTTAGCTAACATGATAACACAGCTACTATGATACAGCTAACAATAATACAGCTACTGTAATACAGTTAACATGATAATACAGCTACTGTGATACAGCTAACAATAATACAGCTACTGAGATACAACTAACATGCTAATACATCTACTGTGATACAGCTACCATAATACAGCCACTATGATTTAGCTAACATGATAACACAGCTACTATGATACAGCTAACAATAATACATCTACTGTGATACAGCTAACATGATAATACATCTACTGTGATACAGCTAACATGATAACACAGCTACTGTGATACAGCTAACGATAATACATCTACTGTGATACAGCTAACGATAATACATCTACTGTGATACAGCTAACATGATAATACATCTACTGTGATACAGCTACCATGATAATACAGCCACTATGATTTAGCTAACATGATAACACAGCTACTATGATACAGCTAACAATAATACATCTACTGTGATACAGCTAACATGATAATACATCTACTGTGATACAGCTACCATGATAATACAGCTACTATGATTTAGCTAACATGATAACACAGCTACTATGATACAGCTAACAATAATACAGCTACTGAGATACAACTAACATGCTAATACATCTACTGTGATACAGCTAACATGATAACACAGCTACTGTGATACAGCTAACGATAATACATCTACTGTGATACAGCTAACATGATAATACATCTACTGTGATACAGCTACCATGATAATACAGCCACTATGATTTAGCTAACATGATAACACAGCTACTATGATACAGCTAACAATAATACATCTACTGTGATACAGCTACCATGATAATACATCTACTGTGATACAGCTACCATGATAATACAGCTACTATGATTTAGCTAACATGATAACATAGCTACTATGATACAGCTAACATGATAATACAGCTAACGATAATACAGCTACTATGATACAGCTACCATGATAATACAGCTACTGTGATACAGCTAACGATAATAGAGCTACTGAGATACAACTAACATGATAATACATCTACTGTGATACAGCTAACACGATAATACATTTTTTGTGATACAATTACCATGATAATACAGCTACTATGATTTAGCTAACATGATAACACAGCTACTATGATACAGCTAACAATAATACATCTACTGTGATACAGCTAACATGATAATACATCTACTGTGATACAGCTACCATGATAATACAGCTACTATGATTTAGCTAACATGATAACACAGCTACTATGATACAGCTAACGATAATACAGCTACTGTAATACAGCTAACATGATAATACAGCTAACGATAATACAGCTACTATGATACAGCTACCATGATAATACAGCTACTATGATACAGCTAACGATAATACAGCTACTGAGAGACAACTAACATGATAATACATCTACTGTGATACAGCTACCATGATAATACAGCTACTATGATTTAGCTAACATGATAACACAGCTAACGATAATACAGCTACTGTAATACAGCTAACATGATAATACATCTACTGTGATACAGCTACCATGATAATACAGCTACTATGATTTAGCTAACATGATAACACAGCTACTATGATACAGCTAACAATAATACAGCTACTGTAATACAGCTAACATGATAATACAGCTACTGTGATACAGCTAACAATAATACAGCTACTGAGATACAACTAACATGATAATACATCTACTGTGATACAGCTACCATGATAATACAGCTACTATGATTTAGCTAACATGATAACACAGCTACTATGATACAGCTAACGATAATACATCTACTGTGATACAGCTAACAATACTACAGCTACTGTGATACAGCTACTATGATTTAGCTAACATGATAACACAGCTACTATGATACAGCTAATGATAATACATCTACTGTGATACAGCTACCATGATAATACAGCTACTATGATTTAGCTAGCATGGTAACACAGCTACTATGAAACAGCTAACGATAATACAGCTACTGTAATACAGCTAACATGATAATACAGCTACTATGATACAGCTACCTTGATAATACAGCTACTGTGATACAGCTAACGATAATACAGCTACTGAGATACAACTAACATGATAATACATCTACTGTGATACAGCTACAATGATAATACAGCTACTATGATTTAGCTAACATGATAACACAGCTACTATGATACAGCTAAGGATAATACATCTACTGTGATACAGCTAACAATACTACAGCTACTGTGATACAGCTACTATGATTTAGCTAACATGATAACACAGCTACTATGATACAGCTAATGATAATACATCTACTGTGATACAGCTACCATGATAATACAGCTACTATGATTTAGCTAACATGATAACACAGCTACTATGAAACAGCTAACGATAATACAGCTACTATAATACAGCTAACATGATAATACAGCGACTATGATACAGCTACCATGATAATACAGCTCCTGCGATACAGCTAACGATAATACAGCTACTATGATACAGCTACCATGATACAGCTACTATGATACAGCTAACGATAATACAGCTACTGAGATACAACTAACATGATAATACATCTACTGTGATACAGCTACCATGATAATACAGCTACTATGATTTAGCTAACATGACAACACAGCTACTATGATACAGCTAACGATAATACAGTTACTGTAATACAGCTAACATGATAATACATCTACTGTGATACAGCTACCATGAAAATACAGCTACTATGATTTAGCTAACATGATAACACAGCTACTATGATACAGCTAACAATAATACAGCTACTGTAATAAAGCTAACATGATAATACAGCTACTATGATACAGCTACCTTGATAATACAGCTACTGTGATACAGCTAATGATAATACAGCTACTGAGATACAACTAACATGATAATCCATCTACTGTGATACAGCTACCATGATAATACAGCTACTATGATTTAGCTAACATGATAACACAGCTACTGTGATACAGCTAACGATAATACATCTACTGTGATACAGCTACCATGATAATATAGCTACTATGATTTAGCTAACATGATAACACAGCTACTATGATACAGCTAATGATAATACATCTACTGTGATACAGCTACCATGATGCATTTAATCATTAGTGATCGATCTCTGCTCCCCTCCACAGCATGTCTTTTTCCTGGTTCTCTCCCTCAGCCCCAACCAGTCCCAGCAGAAGACTGCCCCTCCCTGAGCCTGGTTCTGCTGGAGGTTTCTTCCTGTTAAAAGGGAGTTTTTCCTTCCCACTGTAGCCAAGTGCTTGCTCACAGGGGGTCGTTTTGACCGTTGGGGTTTTACATAATTATTGTATGGCCTTGCCTTACAATATAAAGTGCCTTGGGGCAACTGTTTGTTGTGATTTGGCGCTATATAAAAAATTGACTGATTGATTGATTGATGATAATACAGCTACTATGATTTAGCTAACATGATAACACAGCTACTATCAATCAATCAATCAATTTTTTTTTATATAGCGCCAAATCACAACAAACAGTTGCCCCAAGGCGCTTTATATTGTAAGGCAAGGCCATACAATAATTATGTAAAACCCCAACGGTCAAAACGACCCCCTGTGAGCAAGCACTTGGCTACAGTGGGAAGGAAAAACTCCCTTTTAACAGGAAGAAACCTCCAGCAGAACCAGGCTCAGGGAGGGGCAGTCTTCTGCTGGGACTGGTTGGGGCTGAGGGAGAGAACCAGGAAAAAGACATGCTGTGGAGGGGAGCAGAGATCGATCACTAATGATTAAATGCAGAGTGGTGCATACAGAGCAAAAAGAAAAAGAAACAGTGCATCATGGGAACCCCCCAGCAGTCTACGTCTATAGCAGCATAACTAAGGGATGGTTCAGGGTCACCTGATCCAGCCCTAACTATAAGCTTTAGCAAAAAGGAAAGTTTTAAGCCTAATCTTAAAAGTAGAGAGGGTGTCTGTCTCCCTGATCTGAATTGGGAGCTGGTTCCACAGGAGAGGAGCCTGAAAGCTGAAGGCTCTGCCTCCCATTCTACTCTTACAAACCCTAGGAACTACAAGTAAGCCTGCAGTCTGAGAGCGAAGCGCTCTATTGGGGTAATATGGTACTACGAGGTCCCTAAGATAAGATGGGACCTGATTATTCAAAACCTTATAAGTAAGAAGAAGAATTTTAAATTCTATTCTAGAATTAACAGGAAGCCAATGAAGAGAGGCCAATATGGGTGAGATATGCTCTCTCCTTCTAGTCCCCGTCAGTACTCTAGCTGCAGCATTTTGAATTAACTGAAGGCTTTTTAGGGAACTTTTAGGACAACCTGATAATAATGAATTACAATAGTCCAGCCTAGAGGAAATAAATGCATGAATTAGTTTTTCAGCATCACTCTGAGACAAGACCTTTCTGATTTTAGAGATATTGCGTAAATGCAAAAAAGCAGTCCTACATATTTGTTTAATATGCACTTTGAATGACATATCCTGATCAAAAATGACTCCAAGATTTCTCACAGTATTACTAGAGGTCAGGGTAATGCCATCCAGAGTAAGGATCTGGTTAGACACCATGTTTCTAAGATTTGTGGGGCCAAGTACAATAACTTCAGTTTTATCTGAGTTTAAAAGCAGGAAATTAGAGGTCATCCATGTCTTTATGTCTGTAAGACAATCCTGCAGTTTAGCTAATTGGTGTGTGTCCTCTGGCTTCATGGATAGATAAAGCTGGGTATCATCTGCGTAACAATGAAAATTTAAGCAATACCGTCTAATAATACTGCCTAAGGGAAGCATGTATAAAGTGAATAAAATTGGTCCTAGCACAGAACCTTGTGGAACTCCATAATTAACTTTAGTCTGTGAAGAAGATTCCCCATTTACATGAACAAATTGTAATCTATTAGACAAATATGATTCAAACCACCGCAGCGCAGTGCCTTTAATACCTATGGCATGCTCTAATCTCTGTAATAAAATTTTATGGTCAACAGTATCAAAAGCAGCACTGAGATCTAACAGAACAAGCACAGAGATGAGTCCACTGTCCGAGGCCATAAGAAGATCATTTGTAACCTTCACTAATGCTGTTTCTGTACTATGATGAATTCTAAAACCTGACTGAAACTCTTCAAATAGACCATTCCTCTGCAGATGATCAGTTAGCTGTTTTACAACTACCCTTTCAAGAATTTTTGAGAGAAAAGGAAGGTTGGAGATTGGCCTATAATTAGCTAAGATAGCTGGGTCAAGTGATGGCTTTTTAAGTAATGGTTTAATTACTGCCACTTA